>NC_047665.1:48774454-49074454 GCF_011762505.2 Arvicanthis niloticus | reverse complement strand
TGAGAGGATGAGGTTAAGTAGCATCAAGAAGCTCACTGGTTGAATATATTAGGGCCAGATAGACAAGAGGAGGATAAGGTAAACCTTTCCTCCCTTTCTTGATCTGAGTCCTTCCATCCTTTCCAGCATCCTGCATTCTTTCTTTCCTTTCTTCTTCCTTCTTTTTTATCTCCCTTTTTTCTTCTCTCAGATATTTTCTGTGATATTCCTCCCTGTGTCTATCTCTATCATCCCTGTACCTGGGGCTTTATATGTAAAGCAAACCAGCCAGAGGACTGGGAAGAAGGCTGCCATTAGCCATAGCTGCTTGCTCACAAGTCTAACTGAACATCAAAGACAGGATAGCTACAGTTTTGATTAATTGTCACTTTCCGGGTCTCTCTAGCTATTAAACTCCAGAAAGTTCCATGAAGACTACTCAACTTAAGTATCCAAAAATGACAGATTGATCTTTGAAATATGACTAGCATATGTAGAAGAAGAACCTTAGGTGCAATTGACACAGAATGAAGTCATAACTTCAAACAGAAATGCTCAAAAATACCTGTCCACAATGTCAGAACTTGTTATATATTAAGTCATAAAATGAGTAAACTATACCAGAAATATTACAAATACAGAACAAGGAAAGCATGCTTTGATTATGATACTTTAGGAGTGTAAGATACTTAATAACATCCTGATTCAATACATGAATGACAGTTAATATAAATAATATTCCAGTAAATACAGATATCTATCAAAAGGAATATGGCCTTCATGCTGTAGAATTATTGAAAGCAATTTTTAAAAGGCATTCTTTCTATCCCCTCTGAATCTGTATTTATCAGCATCAACATTTTAGGGTATTTTCAAAGATGAAACTTATTCTCCAGGAGAGTAAAAGAGGGAACAATGTTACATAAGTTTTACCTCATAAACATTCAAGCTAGAAATGTATTTAAAAAATAGGAAAGTTAAAAAATGTTTGATGTGAAAACAGTGTTAAAGAACCCTACATGAAATTGATTTATGATGTCTTTTTGGTCTTGGTAGCTGTGAATTCATTCACAAAGTCATCTCGCATATGTGTCAAATCTTCTTTGGACTCCCTATGTCCCCCTGCCTTAAGATGAAGCAAAATGAACACTGGACAGCCAGCCACACAATATTTCATCCAAGCAATTTCTTTTATCCAGTTATAACTGACCATTTCTCACTTCAATATGTTGCATCTGTAGCTGAGAACAGACAGTTATAAGATGCAGTAAACAGCCCTGTAGGAAATGCTTTTAGAGCTTACTCTACTGACAAGATGAACATTGCATGGGAGATAATGCTGTTTCTCATGGGCACACTATAACGGGTCATTATTTTTTCTGGGGTACTTCAATTATTAATGAGTGGGCATGCCCCTTTTCACATGGCCACACTGCTAGACTAAAGAAATCAATATGCCACTAGTCACTGCATTGCTTTTCCACTCCTAACATACCATAGAAAAGTCTTGTGGAAAGTGAACTTTAAGCTTATGTATGTATGCTTTCCCAGGAAGGCAATCAGAAATTGGAGTAATCAACAATATATTTTTCCAAGTCCAGGCATGAAAACGTATCTGTAAGATGTATGATAGTCTAGTAAATCATGCTTTGTCCACAGCTTGGCTCATCTTTGAAGAAGGCTGTGTAAGTTTGCTAAGGAAAGTCAAAATGGCATGCCTCATATGGTTTGAATGTATAATGTTTTCCATAGGCTCCTGAGCCTGAAAACTTGGTTTCCAGGTACTAGTTGTATTTGGGAAACAAAACCTTTAGGAGATAGAGTCACACTTGAAGAAGTGGGTCACTTGGAGCCATTATAGGCCACCCACTCTTTCTGTCCACTCTTTGATTTTTGCATGCAGTTATAAACATGAGTAAACAGCCTCCAGCCCCTGAAACCATGCCTTCCTTCCAGATGCCATGGCTTCTCTACCATCATGACTGTCTCCCTCTGAAACTGTAAGTTACAATAAACCTTAGTATGTTCTTTGCACAATGTCAATATGTTTTGTCACAGTAACAGAAATGTAACTAAGACAGCAGCCTTAAGGATAGTAGAGGAGTGTCTTATGGAAAATAGAGGTCAAGAAGGGAGAAAAAGTGAGAATCTACCTGTGTTTACATATGCCTCCAACTTCCACTGGATAAAAAGAAGTACTCCCCCAGACACCTTAAATGAATCTTTTCCTATAAAAATAAAGCTTTATATATTATGGAAGAAAAAGAATCCCCAAACCTGTGATATTATTTTAAATAGCAAGACATAAAGGAGATGAAAGTATATTTGACAGGTCTCTGAAGAAAGTATTTAAGACAGTTACATGAAATTGTTTCCAAAAGGCCTGTGTGGTGGATATTCTCAGAGGACAAATAGTATAAGTTTAGTGTATGGAAACTAGATCTCAACTCCTGGCACTCAACTTTTTAGTAGAAAATGTACTGGATCTCATGAGGAGAAGAACATGTGTCTGCTATCACCTTGAGACACATACAGGAGTTGAATCCTCAAAGGCTTGGGTCTAATGAAGCCCACTGTATTTTTCAAGCTCTTGTGAATGGGGCCTGGGGAAGATGTTAGGAGAACTCAGGGACTTGAGGTGTGCCAGGGAAAATTATATAATGAGAAAGATCACTTAGGGACACTGCATGCTACCTAGGTAAAGTGTTCATCATAATCACCTCTCTTCAGAATGCACTAAGTCATTCACAGGTGACCACTATAGAAATTGTACGGCATTAGTTCTATACATTTATTCCAAGTATGAGTTTTCACGAATATCACAAAGACTTCCACTATTCCCCCTCGTTTAAATCTTATTTACATACCATATTATAAGTAATCTCTGTTTAGTTGGGTTTGGATTTTGAAAACTATCCATACCTATAAGAAATACTTGTTAGTTTAATCATTTTCTCTACTGTCTTCCTTTCATAAATACACACAACTAAATTATCATACAATATTGCCATGAACATTGTTTGGGCATATCCATCAGTTTACATGCAGTAATTTTCATTTTTATTATGATTGACTTTTTTTAAAATTTTAGCTGTATACCTGTGTGCCTTTATATATGTATGTATATCAGATAAGCACAGGCCTATAGAGAAGAAGGCATAAGATCTCCTGGAACTGGAACTATCAGTGGTTATAAGCTGCCATTGAGGGAGAAAACCTAATCTTTTTCTTCTGCAAGAGCAGCCAGTACTCTTAATTGTTAAACTTCTCCAGTCTTCATTTTCCAGTGTTAGATTGTATCTCTTTTTAATAATGTAAAGCAGAAAATGCAGACTTGCTTTGCAAGGTCAAAATATCAGAGACTCTCCAGGGTTGTATAATGATTTCTGCACATTTATTTTATTTTAAGACCAATACATACACCACAGTGATTTGGGATAGTTGTTTAAGTTAAAACTCACTGTGTCACAAAAGAAACCAAAAACCAAGAGCAGGGGAAAGGGGCTTTTAAGGAGGAGATGTGGTGAAGAGTCTCAAAGGGAGATAGCAGGGAGTATGGGGTTAGAGTAACCAGAGTGTACTGTATCCATGCATGGAATTGTCAAAAAAATTCAATTAACTGAAAAAAGAATCACAGAGGAAAAAAAGGTACCTATTTTAAATACCAGTTTACCAAGCTATATATGAAAATTACGAGTTAATTCTATAGCTTAAAGAAAATTATAATTTGTGTTATCTGATCTTATCTCTAGTAGTGCTAGGGGGTGAACTTAGAACCTTGCCCTGTTGGGAGCCGACTTTAGTAGAAAGTGGCTAGATCAACTTTGCAGCCATCTGGAACCATATACCCTGATGAAAGACTTGGTTGTCAAAAGCCTATAACAGCTGAAGCACACTCTGATAAATATACTGTTTATCCCATATAGTTTGTTTTGCTGTTTAGTGACCTCAGCTGTATGGTGCACGTGGTAAAGTGTTTTCACCTGTGTTCTCCTGCTTGTGTATATAAATACCTCAGAATTCCCTTCAATAAGGGAGACTGGAGAAAATAAGAGAGACTCAAAAAGAGAGACTTGATAAAAGAGAGACTTGATAAAGGAGACTTGATAAAAAAGAGACTTGATCACACCCTGTCTTGTCTCCATTCTTCGAGTCTCTTGCCCCAAGAGCCCCACTCTCTCTCTTGACCAGAGCACTTAGCCCAAAAGCATTGAGCCAAAGCGTTGAGGCAGAGTACAAGCCACAACATTGCCCATGCTAAGCAAGCTCTCTAGTCACAATCACCGGGATACATACTTAGCCCTTAACCCTTTGTTTATGTTATTTGAGCTGGCAAGCTTTTTCCCCACTAGGAGATATGTTTGCCACCAAATGTTTTCATCAAATGACTCTCTATCTATCTATCTATCTATCTATCTTTATCTCCTGCTCTCTTGTTCTCTCCCTCTCTCACTTTCTTGTTCTGTCTCTCTCAACCTTGGATACAGGGTTATTTCATAGACCACGTTTTAAGACATAAAGCAAATCTGAACAGAGGTAGGAAAACTGAAGTGCCTCACTATTCTATTTAACTACCAAGGAGTAAGATTAAACTTAGAAGCAAAAGAACCTTTAGAAACTACTACACTTGTGGAGATTAAAGAGTATACTACTGTTGGATGAGGAATGGATCAAAGAGGAAATAAAGATTGAAACCAAATAACTTCTGGAACTAAATGAAAATGAAAAAACAATATCCACCCCCCCCCACCACCACATTAAAAGCAGTCATAACAGAGATGTATAATACTCAGGACCTACATTTAAAACACATAAAGAACTAAATGATGCTCTTCAGGAATTTGGTGGAAAAATTCAAACCCCATACCGGTAGATGGGATGAAATAATGAAATGCAAGCAAAAGTTAATGAAATAGAAGTGAATAAAACAATACACAGAATCAATGCAACTAAGAGGTGGTTCTTTGAAAAGAAAAACAAGGCTGACAAACTGTTAAGTGAATTAAGCAAAAGAAAGGGAAGACTCAATAAAATTAGAGATGAAGAGAAACATTACAGTAGATACCAAAGAAATTCAGAAAAGCATTAGGAACTTCCCAAACACTGTATACATGTTTTAGTATTCTTAATTTGCAAGAGGTGCTCATTAGACTTTAGTTTACTTCTCTTGTGTCAAAAGCAACAGCTTGCATTTAAAATTTTTTAAATGAATGAGTAATATATTATAGTATAGTTTCATAATAATATGTGAAAGTGGTATCACACACAACACACAGACCAACACACAGACACACACACACACACAGAGAGAGAGAGAGAGAGAGAGAGAGAGAGAGAGAGAGAGAGAGAATATGCTTTTTCTCTTTCCCCAAAATTCAGATAGTATACTTTTACAAGGCAACAACTGGAAAATTACAAATTTGTCAAATAAATAGATGATAACTGTAAGTTTATAAGGAGTTCCTTTTAACTTGGGAATGATATGTTCAGATCATTTCTAAATGTTTATAAGCACACACAGTGCATCCTACACATAAATTCAACTGTGAAATTACTATGTTTGCTATATATCAATATATAGTTCCACACAGGTGAGATTTCCTATTTTTTTTAATAAGTTCTGTTTCCCTCTCTCTAGCTATTATAGAGGCATAGCTTCCTGATTCCTTTTGGCTACTCATAGTACTGTGAAGTGCTTTGCCCACTACACACATCAACCATTATGCACACTATTCTTTCCATCTCCTTACAATCACATTTCCAACTGCCATCTCCTCCATTCTAGTGTCTAAGAGATGGTTCCCTTTGAAATTTATGAGCCTGTATTTTATGCTAAGTGTTGTGAAAGCCGGTGGAATAATTATATTTATTCAGAAACTGTAGTTACTCATGTTGTGATTAGAAATAAAGCTCAATTTTAGGCTGTTTTGAGAAAACCAGGGTTTTCTACATCTCAAACTTGAGACCCTCAAATGCCTTGCAAATGTAACTGCTCAAAAGTATTACAAGTCTCCATTTTTGTTGTTGTTGTAAATGATATAAAATAGGCAATCATCAATACTCCAGGACTGACATTTTATGACTAAGTGATTTAGAATTGAAATGCCAAGAGATGCCAATTTTATTAATGCATTAGATCAAGTAACGTTTAGTCTTGGTGTTAACAGTTTTGAAAAAAAATAGTAAATGACACTTACAAAACAATTTCTTCACACCAAACTAAACTGTTAAGTTACAGTTTCTTATTGAAACATTTCAATCTGAGAATTAAGGGACCTTGGTGAACTGATGTTGCCTCTCTAATGTATTTTGCCTAAACTTTACTGAATATAGAATCAGGACATTTGCCATGATCACAGAGAACAATTGAAAAATATTTTAAAATACATTTGAATATTTACTCTCCTTTATAAACAATGATAAAGTGTGTATGCGACCCAACATAAACAGATTCTCCTCTCAGAGGTGAATATTTTGAGAGATTTGCAATGGGCTTAAATCTAATTTCTTACTGATTTTATGCTTGCCCATTTGGCAGATTTTGAATTCTTCCTCCCTCTTTGAAGATTTGGAATTATTCACTTCCTTTTATCTGGCCACTGGATGCTGCACTTGAGTAGTTTAATCTCAGTCTCTGGAAGCACACCCAAGTCTGTCTCCATTTCCATCTGAGTCCCTTGTGACAGGGCTTTGCATCTGGGTTTCCATCTGTCAGACAGTGCACTGGACTGTCCTCATTCTTTTCCGGGAAGCTGCTTGAAAAACATGAAAAAAAAACATGAAAAGGAGAAGAGATAGACAAGAGGGGAAGAAGCAGATAAAGGATGAAGATCAGGAGGAGAGAGACAGTAGGGGAGAAGGAGGGAGAGGGAGAGAGACGGAGAGCGAGAGAGAGAGAGAGCGAGAGAGAGAGAGAGAGAGAGAGAGAGAGAGAACAGCAGAGACTTGGAGAATCCGAGCATACAGAATATTACGATTTCAGAACCCACTCTTGACTAATGAGATATGAGGGCTGAGGTCAATGTGCTTACATTGTCAGTGTGAGAACAGGAGTCTGAATCCTCAGCACCAACATAAATGCTTGGCAAGCCTGGTGGCCACCAGGTCACTTCAGTATTTTGGAAACCAAGACAGTGAATATCTGGGGCAAGTTGGCTGACTTCACGAGCTGCAGTTAGTGAGCGAACTGCCTCAGTTCTTACTGCAAAGAACAATCTAAAAAGACACCCAAGTTCAGTTTTGGGCTCTAGGAACACATAATTCGCACATGTCCTCACCACTTTCAAACATGTAAGCTATGACTAGATCAAGGGATCAGTCTGTACTTTGTGCCAACACAGGAGAGCTAATTTCTCATTTTTCTTCTCCCTATAAATAAAGCCTACTTTTTGAGCTAAATGTTTTTAATTAATGTATATCTCATTAAATATCTAATAAGACATCTCTCCTTTCTTCCATCCTTCAAAACTTTGAAATTCAAGTGCCATGGGCTCTAAACCATTCTTTATAATCCATGTAATCAAGACCCTCATACACCACCTCAGCAGACTTATTAGGCTGAAAATTTTCACACAATTAACTTATTAATAACAATAATGAAGCTTGTGCTGTAATCTTGTGGATGCTCCTGCTGGAATCTGAAACCTGTGAGAGACAGTAAGTTCCAAGTAGTAGTCTTACTGGTGACCACATATTATATTTAAATTAATATGCAGCTTATGTGATACTAAAATCATCTGCTGATTATATAAAATTAATTCAATTTGTTGTTTGTGCCATATTCTCTCTCTCTCTCTCTCTCTCTCTCTCTCTCTCTCTCTCTCTCTCTGTCTCCCTCTTTCTTACACACACTGTCTCTCTCACAGACACATACTCTCTTTCACACACACTTTCTTACACACAGTCTCTCTCACACACATACTTTCACACAGACACACACACACAGGCACAGACACACACTCTTTCTCACACAGACTGTCACACACACATACTCTCTCACATACACAGAAGCACACACAGAGAGACAGATCCTCTCTCTCTTTCACACACATTCTCACACACATACACTCTCTCACACACAAGATACATACAGAGACACATACATTTTCTCTCTTACACATACACACACACAATGTAGTCCATCACACAATCTTGCTCTGGATAATAACTTCACTGGGCATTTTCATTTATTTCTATACTTCTCCCTGTGTCATTTCTCTTGTATTGATTTTTAATGTGTTTCACTTTTTATTATGTGTAATTGTCCTTGTTTGTGCATTTGCATATGAGTTCAAGTTCCATTTATAGGCTGGAAGCAGTGGGTCCTTCTGAAGCTGGAGTCCTATTGGCTATGAGCTTCCCAATGCATGTGCCAAAACTGAGCTTGGGTCTTCTGTAAGAGCAGTGTGCATTTTTATCAGCTAAGCCAACTTTCAAGCTCCTATATAGTAAATAGTTTTACTATTTTATAGGATTCTCCAAAAGGAGAAGATAGAAACTTAGGTAAAATTGAAACCAAACAATCAGATTTTTAAGAGATTTACGATTTGGGGCCAATGAGATGATTCAGTGTTTAAAGGCACTCCTTACTCAAGCCTGATGACCTGAGCTCAAATCCTTGGACCCACACGATGGAAGTAAAGAATTGATCCTCTTTCACTTCCACGTGTTTATTGTGGCACACACACACATACATACACACACCACATACAATGATAGAAATTAATAATAAATACAGAGGCTTAAAATTTAAAAGGTAGGTTCAAAGATTGAAGAGATCATTATGAATAGAGGACAAAAATTCATCTCAAAATGTTTGCCACTTTGATGGGTGGACTGTGTGTTTTGTGATTTTTGCATGAGGAAGTTACATCTATGTTATTACAGAGACTGTTGTTAAGCAAAGGGCTTCCCCGGACTGATGAGTGAAAACCAGACAGAGTAGGATTGCCATGAACATGAGCCAACTTTTCCCTCCAGAACTCTATAGGTGACTGACCCACGCAATGGGCAATCTTAGTAGAGTGGACTTTCGGTTTCTATGACATTATCCCCTGGGGTGAATGCAACAGTATCCATGTGGGCGCACCTGTCTTGGGGGCTGAAATACTTATCAGTCCCAGCATTCCCTGAGAAGTCCAAATCAATGCCATGCCACCTTGTATGATAAAATGAGTGCCAGAAAGTAAACACATGCAAAGGCTCCAATTGCACATTCAGAGAACTGCTTACCAGTGGGAAGGGCACACTGTAATGTCCTCCCGCTCCCTCGGGATCTGAAACATAGACTCTACAAAGAACCAGTTTTGTCAGATTTTCTATTTTCTTTCGTGTGTGTGTGTGTGTGTGTGTGTGTGTGTGTGTGATTTATATTTGATGAGTATACAATTACAGAAACATGCCTGTGTGCACATGAATGTGAACACCCAAACAAGGATGGCTTGGAAGGTCAATCGCCTTCCCTTGTTTTTCTACCTTATTCATTGAAGCAAAGTGTCTCTGACAACCAGAGCTCATGGGTATGGGTTAGTCTAGCTGCTCAGCTGGCTCGGCAGATCTCCCATCTTCCAATTACAGGCAGACTGCAATGCTTACATAGTATTTTTGTGGCTTCTTAGGACCTGAACTCTAGTTCTCACAAATGCCAGATAAGTGCTTTAGCCACTGGGTAATTTTCCCCAACCTTCTGCGTGTCATTGTTAATGCTGTGAGTTCATAGCATTGTACAATCGACCTCCTTTCTGTCCGTGAAGTCTGTTCTTAGGAATCCATCAGAGAACTCAGCAGTATAAAGGGATCAGCTCATAAGATTTACTTAACTTCTATACAAACTTATTGGCCTTCTGTCTTCCCCTACCCACATTATAGCTCACAAAACATGATAAAATAAACAAAAACAAACAAAATTACTGCATTTCACCAATAACTTTAAAAATGTGCAGAAGTAATCCATCTGAGTAATTACAGCAGAGGTCAAACCTTAAAAACATGCTTAATTTAAAACTGGTTGCTGCTCAGATCTAAATTCTCAATTCCTGTCCCCCAGGGACAAAGGGAATAATAAGAAACATTCCCTCAGGCAGAAATATCAGCTGATTTTTGTCTGGTTTTCTGTATAAGAAAATAGGTCAGCTTTATACCTTTTTGTCTAATAGGCTGATTTCTAAGAAAATGTTAATAAGGGCTCAAGTGTAGAATCGCCAAGGTCCAACAAGAACTGGAAATCTCTTGCCCTCTCCAAGTGGGTGCTCATGTATGCAGCCTGTTTGATAAGAGTGTGAGCTGGTCTGAGAGCACACACACACACACACACACACACACACACACACCCTTGAACTGAATATACTACAGAGTGCAGAAATCTCCCCCAATCAATGGCCAGCTCTGTGAAGTGCATGGCTGTGGGTTTTGAGCTCTGAGCTATTGTGAGCAGAAACTAGGATTTCAGCCCTGTGCCTTGCATTTAAAGCTCAGAAATATGTTTTGAGAAAGTAGTCCTGCATTTCGCTTTTTACTAGAAGTCATGAAGGAGGTTTCCAGGAGCCCTTCTTTGTTCTATGATTGAGGTACACTTTCTGGGCTTTCTCCTACAAAGTGGGATACCTTCCTTTCAGATAGCCACAAAGGATTGGAGTGCCAAGTGTCTCGTTACAAATACCACAGTGTCCTAGAAATAGGAAATAGACTGTTAAGGTTGACAGAAAATAGGCTCTCTCCTTATGGCCTGTGGTTGTATCCTAGGTATTCTGTACTTTTGGCTAATATCCAATTATTGGTAACCCATAGTCAAAATTTCTGACCCAGGATTGTTCCTGTCTAAAAGAACTCCAGGGACAAAATTAGAGACGAGACTGAAGGAAAGACAGTCCAATGATCAGTCCAACTTGGGATCTATCTCATGGGCAGGCACCAAGGCCTGACAGTATTTCTGATGCCATGTTGTGCTTGCAGACAGGAGCCTAGCATGGCTGTCCTCTGAGAGGCCCTGCCAGCAGCTCACTGAGATAGATGCAGATACTTGCACCTAACCATTGGACTGAAGTCAAGGCTCCCTATGGTTGAATTAAGGGAAGGATTAAAGAAGTGAAGGGGAGGGCAACTCCATAGGAAGACCATCCACCAACCAGGAATATACATGGGCTGGTCCAAGGCCCCTGGCAGATATATAGCAGAGGTCTGCCTAGACCTCTCAGTGGAAGAAGATATCCTTAATCTTCTAGAGACTTGAGGCCCCAGGAAAGGGGGAGGCCTGCTGTGGAGGGGGGAGCACCCTATCAGAGGACACAAGGGGAAGGAGGAGAAACTGTGGAAGGGGCACCAGGAGGTAGGGGCAATGAATGGAATATAAATAAATGAAATAATTTTAAAAAAAGAAAATAGGTTCTCAAGCTTCAGGAATCTTCAAAACTATAAGAATGGTTGACACACATATCTCTCTCTCTCTCTCTCTCTCTCTCTCTCTCTCTCTCTCTCTCTGTATGTCTGTTTGTCTGTCTCCTCTCTCTGTGTGCATGTGTGTACATGTTGCATATACATGTGTGTGTGATATCTATGTTGTAGTACATGCTAGTAAGTGCAGTCATCCATGCAGACTAGAAGAGAACATCAGATCCCTGGGAACTCGACTTAGAAGAATTTGGAAGGCTCTCAACCAGAGGGTTGTGAACTGAACTTCTCAGATCTTCTGTAAGGGCAGCAAGCATTCTTAACCACTTAGTCAACTCTCTGCTACCACTGATAGCAAGTTCTCAAATATGTATTGGTCATTTTTAACTAGCGAATGTAGAGATAGAGAGATGCAGTTCCATTTTGAGCTATATATAGCAAGGCTCACAGGACAAGGCCTATATCTGATGACTCAGTAGAAATTAGTAGCAGTGAAAAATCATGACTTCCTACAGTTTGCTTGTTGGCATTATTCCTCTTCATAGAAAAACTGTACTCATTTATCAGTCAAATACAAAGCAAGGCAGTCCACTTAGATTCTGCTGTGTAAGATCACTAAATTAGTTCCACCCAGAAAGATGATAAATCAACTGACTTCCAAAGTTTGAAGACATATTGCCCATGGATCGGGCATATACTACAGCTTGAAAATAGATCCCACAGGCTGGAGAGATGGCTCAGCAATAAAGAGCATTTGCTGGTTTTACAGAGGAGCCAACCAAGCACATCTGGTCTTAACTCCAGCTCTTGGGAATCTGGTGCCTCTTCTGGCCCCTACCAGTATGTGTACTAATATACATATGCCCACATACGGAGTATATATGATTAAAAATAAAAATTAAGTAAATAAAAAGAAAGCTGACCAACAAGTGAAGAGGAAGTAGAATGTGGAAAATAAAGGCCACTTGTTCTTTTTAGTTAGGATACAAAAAAATTCCCTATGTTGGGTTGGTTTTCTTTTTGAGCTTGTGTTAGATGAAATACCTATAATCATAATAACCAGAGAATATAAATGTAGAGGTACCAAGAGCTAAGGCCAGTGTGCAGAACTGTATGCTCTTTCGATGTAATTGGAACTAGAGTCAAGAATTGAGTGTGAAGAGAGAAAACATACCCGTGTACACCAGGTGGACAGAGCCTGGTAAAAAAGGAGTGACCATGGAGAAGCACAGTGCTCAAGTCAGGAAATGGAAACAACTATAGGGGGAAAAAGGAACACCCTTTGCTCAAGCCTTTGAGTTCTAGCTACAAGATAGACATGCACCTGGGTATCAGGGAATCATGAACTGCATCCTTGCAGTAACAGCTATAGAGAAAAGGGATACGTCACTTTTAGGACTTTATAAGCATTGTTGCATTGATGATAAGTCAACTTGAAGGGTAAATGCCAAAATGACAGGCAGCTTTCAATGTACCCTTTCTTTAAGTTAGCCCTGCCAGCACCCATTTCCTCCTTGATCCCATGTCCATTCCTGTTTAAGTCTTTGCACACCTAGGATTCCAATTCTCACTTGATGTTTATTCACAATCTGCTACATTCCATTAAGTTTATACCCTCAATGCCCTTTTCCCTTGCTTTGCTGAAGAGCTATTAATAGAGGTTGGGGAAGGGAGAAGCATTCTGGTTTGTTTGTTCTGATGTGTGACCACTGATAGATTCCCTACGCCCTAATGGATGGTTGCACCTATATTAACATCCGGATACTGATTGTACATACTAGCTCATCAGAAAGTAAACAGAAAGAGGACATGGAGTTAGAAAAGGGTCAGCGTTGGGAGACACCGCAGGAAGTTAGAGGGAGGAGGAATGAAGAGTGGATATGTTCATATTCCATTGTGTACATGTACAAAATTCTCAAAAATAAAAAAAATAGGAAGCTTAAATAAGAACATATAGCTGATATTATAAACAGCCATGCAATTCTAGATGAGACACAACTCAGTTGCCTGGAAGAATAGAGTCTTGCCAGTAGAGTGGGCCTCAATTGACATGTCCTGGTCCAGTCTATAGTTGAGGTCTCATCAATATTCAATGGTGGCTCATTCTGTTGTAATACCATATGGCAATAGGAATCAGGCTGAGAAGAAGCCAGGGCAGAACATGTCTGTCCTGAGGAGTCCTCTTCCAGCATTTAGTGCACTGACTCTTCTCATGGACTGGATTTGTCAAGTCCAAAATCAAAAGGAAAATGCTTTTTCTTTGTGATATTATCACAACACTCTTGAGTCCTTGGCATAAGCAAGATCCCAAGGGATTTGGGAATATGGAAGCAGATGACAAAGGTACTCTTTACCACCCAGTCAAAGAAGGTTTGTACACAGATGGTAGAACCCCACAGGGGTGTGAATGTCAGAAGGCTAAGCTAACTCCTTCCCACCAGGTAGAAGAGACCCACTTCAGTCCTGTGCCCAGCTTTATCCTCTAGCAATGCACACAATACAATCTAGACTTCTCCCATTAGTAGATTTGGATCTGCAGCATCACACCAAGGTCAGGGCTTCTGAAGGGCATGCTCACAATGCTGGCACAGCAGCTTTGAAAGAGATGTCAGGAACCCATAATCTCAAGGGAACAATAGTAGTGAATCTGGCATTTGAGCTGTGATAGCTTGTTTGTGGAATAGTGATTTAACCTTCTGAAACATATCAGCAGGGTGGTAACATGACATTGGGCTAGGGAAATGGATCAGTGGGTAAAGTACCTTTTCAAAAACACGAGGGGATCCCCAGAGCCTACCAAAAAAAAAAAGCAAATGACTTTGCAGCTCCCAATGCTGATGGATATAGACAGGAGGCACTTTGTAGGTCACTGGCCAGCCAGTTTAAGTCAAATTAACACACTTCAAGTTTACAAAGAGACCTTGTCTCAAAAACATAAGGCAAGTGAAAGTTGTAGATGTGGCTAACCACTTTCTTACTATATCTACAAAAGCGTATTCTACAAGAGGGGATTTATGTTTGATGCTGTAAACTTGGCCAAGAGTCTAGTCTAAGGAGGACATGGGCCTTAGTGCATAACTTAGTTGTGTTGTTTTAGTAAATGGACATTGTTAAACTGCCTTCTAAATGTGTATATACCCATAAGACTGGTACTCTCTTACTTGGTCAGAGAAGCCTTGTTCTGCAGTGGGCACTAGTTAATGTAGATATAGAATTGGTCAAAATGCTGAGAATAAGTGGCTGACCACTGAGCACTCAGCTCTAAATGAGGTAGTTGTATCAACATCCCAGAGCTTGGGGCATACTAAGGTGGAGGTGACAGAAACAATATAAGCCGGAAGAGTGCTGTGAGACACTGTCTTCCAGATGTGACAGAGGCCTTGAACTCATGAAATTACTGCAGTAATATGGTCAAGCAGTAGGATCAGCCACCATCCAAGCAGGCAGCACCAACCAGGCTCAGTAGAATACAAAACAAACAAACAAACAAACAAACCCCACAAAAGTAAACAGATGATTTGAAGTTTGGAGGAATAATTGTGTGGCAGTATGCACCTGGGCGCAGATGTGAGGAGCCAAGTTAAAGATGGGGACAATGAAGATACATTATATACATGTATGCAATTGTCAAAAAATAAATAAAAGATTTAAAACATGAAAATAGGATAGAGAATAATGAAGCTACCTGATATCGACCTCTGGCCTTTACATAACACCTACACATATGTGTACACACACACACACACACATCTGTATCTATATCTGTATCTGTATATAGATATAGATTCACATGTACATTCACCAAAACATGGCAAACATTATTTCAAAGCAGTAGTTTACTTGGTAAATAGAATCTAAGTGATATTTAAAGCTATACACACCAAAATGTTAAAATACAGTTTCTCAAACAAATTGTCTATGCCTGTTAACATTTTTAACTAATCAGAACCAGAAGACAGATAAAGACCTCTATTTAAAAATACTTAAGGGGCTATGGAATTTCTCAGTGATCAAGAGTCATCACTGTTCCTTCAAGGATCCCGGTTCAGCTCCCAGAACACATAAGGAAGATCGTGATTTCCTATAACTCCAGCTCCAGGGATCCAATGTAGTTTATCAGGCCTGCACAGGCACCCATATGCATATGCATATGCTCACAGACAGATACACACATGTCAACTAAAAATAATAATTAAAAATTAAAATGGTCCCCCTCTGGTTGACCTGAAGTATTTTTTAAAATAAAACATTTAAACGATGGGAATACATGAGTCATTTCAAAGGGGAATATGGATAAGATAGCTAGGCCAGAAGTCACGGCATTGCTCCAGTCTTGGCAGATTTATTTATAACCCAAGAGAGTGGTTTAGCTAAAATTTGCTGGCCAAATTAAGTATCTTGAAAAAGTTTCAGATGTCACTCAGGCTGACTCAGAACTTCATGATCTTGATAGAGGAAGCATCTTGCTACTGTGGGCGAGTTCTTTTCCAAGCCTGGAACATGCTTTGTTTTGTAAGGAAGCTCTCTATGAAATAATCTGTGTATTGTCTTCTCTCCATTGTACAAGTACATTGTCACAGCACAGCCTCAGTCTCTTTCTCAGTTAGACTTGCAGGCTAAACCCTAAGAAAGGTCACGACTTTTGAGGAGACTTATTCCTGCCCCCCCACCTTGATAGACAACATTCTCCCCAAGTCATTTAGCCTATTAGAAGCAGGGATGGAATTCAACCTGAAACTCCTGTCCTTTCATTGCAGGTCCTCTCCCAAGAGACAGCGCTGCTTAGCTGATGGACTCTGTACACTGTTCTCCATGAGCCTTATCCATTTGTGCTGCTCAGCGGAGCTCTTGCTGAGGTTACAAAGTTCTGTTTGGTAAAGCAGCTGAGGAGAAAAAGGAGCGTGCTTCCAAGCCTGATGACCTAAGTTTTATGCCCAGGATGCAAATGATGGAAGGAGAAAAGTAACCCCTCAAATTTACCATCTGCACCTTCCCCCAACACACACACACATACACACACACACACACACACACCATGGCAAATGTGCACCTACATATAGACAGGCACATGCACAAAATAAATATATATTTAAGAAAAAATACACTTTTTTAAATTATGAAATTTAAGACTTAAGCAAATGAAGGTCCCATTCTATCTAACTGCTAGTATGTGTGGCTGGTAATTATCAATAGTGAGGTACCAGGATGATTTGCTTGGCAGAATCCATGCTCGAATCTGTACAGTCTATGTTCTGACCATAGACAGTACTGCTAAAACCAGGGAGTCATAATGCTCCTGCAATGATGGAAGGTAGGGAATTCTAGGAGTAAAACTTAAAATCAATACCTAAACTTGTGAGTCATTTCAGATTTGGAACCATGTCCTGTGAGGAAGAAAAATTGGTATCTCATTTGTGAACAGGAAATTCCAAACCTAAAATGTTCCAATCCCTCTTCTTAATAACTAAGGAAAAAGCAAAGCAAAACAAAACAAAAACATTGAAAGGATTATTTTCCAAAGAGTTACCACATGGTAGATAGAGTTTAGAGCCTTAAACTAATTCATTTGTGAATTAAGCTAAGAGCTGCCATGATGGCACATGCCTGTCATCCCAGCAACTTGGAAAGCTGAGAGAAGCAATCACAAGTTCAATGTTTGAATTATGCTATGGGTCCAAAGCTAGCCTGGAAAACTTACCATCTCCATTATTTAAACAAAATTTTAAAAGGACCAAGTATGTATCTCAGTGATAAGGTGCTTGCCTAGAATATATGGGGCTTTGGTTTAATCATCAGTACTAAGGTGTGGGGAGCCATCTTGAGCCATATACCCTGATAAGAGACTTGATTACAATAGCCTACAACAGCTGAGTACACTCTGATAACATCTTGTTTTAGATACCCAGGATCTTTCCTTGGGTGTGTGAGACTTAAAGCTATGATTTAGAGCCAAGACTTAAGGGCGTGACTTAGAGATCAGATTTAGAGATAAGACCTAAGGGTGTGACTTAAGGGCAAGGATGATAGCCACCATTTGTCAGCTCCCCACACTAAGGGAGGAAAAAAAAAAAAAAACCTTTTATCATAAAATAGAAATTTATGCAAACAGGACAAGTCAAAGTGAAGGCTCCAGATAAGTGTCAAAGTATCTTCCCAACCCATGGTCACTATAGACACCCTGTGGGCTTTGCAGCTTTTGTTGTTTTAGAGGAGAGTTGATTTGCGTAAGCCTAACACAGGGGCCAATGAGATTGCTAAGAGGGTCAGGATGCCTGCAATCAAGCCTGACTAGCTGAGTTTGATCTCTGACACCCACATGGTAGAAAGAGAGAACCAATCCCCTAAGTTTCCCTCTGATCTCTGCATACATTGTATGATATATACAAAACGCATGCACATGCACGTACTCACATGCACATGTACAGATATGAGCACGAAGACAAATGAATGTGAAAAATATATGAATAAATATCTTGAAACTGGAGGAAAATGGAATAATGCGGAAGTGACTATAAGCAAGTCTAAATCTCACTTCCCTCATTTAAATGGTTTGTAATTATTTAGGCATAAAACCCAATTTCCCTTCTCCCCTTTTTTCTTATCAGTTAATAAAGTGTATGGGAATGGAGGGGCTGTAATTAACCTTCGCTGGAGCGTACAGCATAGAAATCTAGTCTAGCTAATTATCTGGATTCATATTATTAAAATAATCTATCTAAATACCAAGTGGACACAAACTCACAAATCTGTTTTATACTACTAAGTGGATATCTTCAAATGAAGGCTAGACAGCACATTCCTGTTAACTCTTGGCATGCAGCAAAATTGTATACTTTCTTAAAGTGCTTCCTATGATGTGGAAAACTTTAAATTTAGCATTTCTGATGTCCACAAGAGAATGTGTACAGTTTGTTGTTTATGGGGTGAATCAGTCAGTTACCATGTGAAGTGATGTGCGTAGCTATGCCTTTGCTTTGAGACTCTAAGATGCTTCCTCTACAGTGCCTTCACTTAAAACAGCACTGTGTTGCATCCAAAGAATGGGATCTGCATTTTAAGGGTATGCCCTGTGTAGTATCTAAAGCAGACTTGGAAGCAGAGAACAGAATGCTGGTTATAGAAAGTGGGAATACGGGGAGATGACGGGAAAAGATCCAGTGTTGTATTTGGGCAGGGATACTTGGTAAATAATGAAAATGATGGCTGGATTAGCTTGATTCAATTATTCTATGGAGTTTTTTGCTGTGCGTTTATTTCAGTTTGGACTACAGAAATGCATGTTATTATTGAATGCCCTTTTAAATAAAACAAAACACAACTAAAAACAAAAATACAAAGTTCTGTGAATAAAAGTTGTTGAGAAGGACAGTACCTCCCACTGAACTGATTAGAACTTCAACAGCTATAGAGAGATGGAGTGTCTCATGTTCAGAGACAAATTTTGTTTCATCAAACTATTACCACAGTGGATCATGGCATTTGGTGTAATATAAATCTGTGTTCCCAAGACACAGCTACTCATATTTGGCTTCAGACTAAATAATTTCTTATCCCTTTTGAAGTGAGAGTTGTATTTTTGTGTCAAAAGCTTTCCTAGGGAAATGGGACAGGGATCAGATGTTCCCTGCTGTAGTTTTAAATAAAGTCCTCCTCCTCCTCCTCCTCCTCCTCCTCCTCCTCCTCCTCCTCCTCCTCCTCCTCCTCCTCCTCTTCTTCTTCTTCTTCTTCTTCTTCTTCTTCTTCTCCTTCTTCTTCTTTCTTTTCAATAATCGAAAAGCACACAGGTCTCCTCTGACTCTCCCTCCTTGCACTTGGATCCTGAATCCCTCTGATAATGCTGTTGTTTACTTGCAAATTCCAGGAATATTTTTGAGCACACTGTATTTTAGAGTTATAAATGAGAAAAGTTCAAGCTGTTCCAGAATGCCCTTCTAGTTGGAAAGATAGAATATGAGAAACTGTAATAAGACCAGAAATATGTGTTAAAGAAAAGTGAGTCAAACTCCTGGCTAAATGGCCCCTAGAATGGAGGAAGTGTTTAGTATTTTGACCATGTTACTCTCTAATTCTTCCTTATACCTCTCTGGCAGCCTTGCTTCTATTTTTATGCATATATGCATGCATACATAGTCATACATATATACATACATACACATACACAAAGATTTTATTATCAATAATGAAACATATAATATTTGACTTTCTAAATCTGTCATATTTCACTTAATTAGATAATCTCCAGTTGAAACTATTTTCTTGTTTTAAAAAACCCAATTTTGTTTTTTTAATGGCTGAATGAAACTCAAATAATATACATATTATATATTTAAAATAAAGCCTCTGTGCTCTGAGGCATCAAGAACAGTCCCATATCACTTGCTGTTCTTAAGCTTTTATGGAAAAACTGTCATATCCTTGCATAGCTCTTAGTTACACATCACATTTTAATTCATTTGCTTGTTGACAGACACCTGGCCAACTCCATTCCTGGCCATAACAAATGGTGCTGGAATGAACATGATGTGTAAGCATCTCCAAGCTACGTTGACTTGAGTCCTTGGGTAATATAGCTGGACGGCAATGATAATGTTATAATCCTCAAGTGATGGTCAGTAAGATGGGTCAGAGAATCAGGATGTCTGTAACCAAGTCTGGTGGGCTTAATTTGTTCCCTGGGACTCACATAGTAGCAAAAGAAAACTGACTCCTATAGAGCATCTTCTGGTCTCCTTACATG
Source organism: Arvicanthis niloticus (assembly GCF_011762505.2). Lineage (NCBI taxonomy): Eukaryota > Metazoa > Chordata > Mammalia > Rodentia > Muridae > Arvicanthis > Arvicanthis niloticus. Next base: position 49,054,353 of record NC_047665.1, on the reverse strand, counting down.
GCATGTATGTGCTGATACAGATAGACAGACAGACAGACAGGCAGGCAGACAGACAGACAGACACACACATACATACACACACAAATGAAAGTAAAAATCATAAGTTTAGGTACTCTGAAACAGGATAAAATAACTAGAAAATAAATAAATAAATAAATAAATAAATAAATAAATAAATAAAACAAGAGCCTAAAGCTTACTTTCTTCTTGTTGAATATTAGCAATCATTTAGACATAAGAATTAAATTTCTCTTCTCAATTATTTTTCTCCTATCCATTAATGAAAGACATGGAAACTAGGCATTTAGAATTAACCTTTCATAGTGGTCCAGCGACATCATGTTGCAGCCCAACTCTTAGATTTCTGAGGTATTTGCACAGTGATGCCCATAGTAGCATCATTTGCCATCTCCACTTGCCATCTATATCAGCATTGTGTCAAGGTTCCCTTGTCCCCTCATCTTTATCACCACCTCCTACATAAATGGCTACTCCTAAATTGGCCTCCCACCAGGTAGAACTTTTGGTCTGGTGAAAATGTGAGAAATGAATTAGTGGCATGTCCATCACCCACCATGCTTAGTCAGCACTTCCAACATGACATGTGTTGGGGAGAGAGCTTAATATTAGTTATTGTTTCTAAACCTAGTTATACATGTGGCAACTCATGACCAGCAAAGGGAAGTTAGTATGCTCAGAAGGTTGGGGCACAATCACATGTGTATAAGACACAGAGCTGTGCTTTTCCAAAGGATAAAAGGAATGTATAAGAAACTAGAAATATGATGGGGTGGTCAACATCACCTTTCAGAGATCTCCAAGAAGAAATTCCCCTTCTGTGCCTCTAGCCGCCCACAGTCAACTTCAGTTGAGGAATATTGAAAGGGAAATTTCAGAAGTATCTAACCACAAACCAGAAAAACACATAGTGGCCCGGTCACCATAGCTTTACCTCCAGAACACAGGTATAGAGATTATTAGTAAATTTAAGCCATATTAGAACAGTTTTTCCATCATCATTGCCATTGGACACATAGACCTTGGCAGTTTGTTGCTACTGTCCTTCTGTTCTATAAATATGGTAAAATCCACAAAACCAACACTGAGAACTTTGAGGAGAACCCTGAGATGGAGAGGCTCCTTCAAGGATGCCTGGGTCTTGAACAAATTAAAAACTTAACCTACAAATGATGTCATTGTGGCTATCTCCCATGAAAATATAGAATAGCAAGTGTTTCTGGACTATCTTTGATAACCTAGAATACACAGACTTTATTAACACTAAAAACACATGACTGTATCTAATCTTTGGCTGACCCTGCTATCCTGTGGTTTTGGTGTTGGTGAATCTGAAGCTGATATCTCTAAGAATGGGTAGATACAAGTATGGGTCTTTCTGATTTACAAAATGAATATGAAGCAACACCTTTCTGCTATAATCAGCATAGATTTCTCTAAACTACCAATAGCCAGAAAAAATACAAAGAGCTCCCAAGGAGATTGAGACACGCATGTGGTAAGAACATTCTGTAAAGCCTACCCAGTAATTCCATCTTGCTGCAAGCTACCATTTAACTGTTGCTCTTGTCAAATAGAAGCAAAGTAAGTAATACCTTCTATAGCTGGACAGTATTCTGAGACCATTAAAATTTTTAATAGGAACAGGAACAAAATGTGAATAAATATGAATTTCTCAAACATTGCTTTAACCTATTTTACATTATTTGAACTTGTAATCCCCTCTCTCTACTGCTTTAAAACTAAGTAGTGACCCAAACACAGCCCATATGCATATCAACAGTGTAAGCTTAGAGCCATATAAAGTAGGAGGTGAGAAGGAGAGAAGTGGACAGCATCAAGAAAATGCAGCTCTTTGTAACCATTCATCTCTCTGAAGACAGCTCTAATACACTAAGTTTGCTCATCAAGTTAACCTTGTGAACCCCAACTGTAGACAACTGATAACTTCAAATCTAACTTAAAGTCATGAATTAATAATAATAATAATAATAATAATAATAATAATAATAAGTCTACAACCTTGACACAGCACATGTACCAATTTCTAATTTGACTGGTGATGATATGAAAGAGGCTGGTGCTAAGATCCATGGTTCAAGAGAGAAGCTTGCCCTTAAAGATGGGAATCTAAGTAGAACTATTTGAAGCACTGCTTTGCATCTTACTGTCTGTGGCAGAGACTTTCTCAGCTCTTGATGGTGTTAGCTGGGGGTGGTAGGAACCTAGATAGTTCCAGATATCCAACAACCATCAAAGTTATGATGAAGCAGAGAATGGCTTTCAAGGTTGTCAAACAGAGAGAATGGTCCTGAGGAAAAGTGAGAAAGAACTCTCTAGAGTTACAGGGACCCCAAGAGAGAAATACCAATGTGCCACCCTGACAAGTGGACTTTTATAGGACTTATTGAGTGAATCAAATAAAGACTGAGGTAATATTTATTTGAATTAGTCATATGGTGAGCACACTGTAGTCTGAGCCAATAAGTCCACATACCCTATGTACACTCCTTCCTAAACAGAAGTGAGTATCCACTCAGCAGAAGTCATGTGTGCTATAACTAGTTTACAATCCATCACAGGCCCTGTTCTTCCTGCCTAGGGAACCTTAATTTCTCTCTTACTGACACCAATTCATTTCTTCTGCTGATCTTCCAAGAGTCTATAAATCAGTGGTTTGGGTTGATTTTAGCAAGCCAAGTAGAGTCTAGAATTCTCAAACTCTCCCTGGTGATTGTATCTACTCCAGTCAAGGTCATGACTAAAACCTGCTGAAATACACTACCAGGTTTGGAGTAGAACTTTTTATGGGAAACAAAGTGGGCTTCAGTTTCAAAAATATGTCCATCAACATGTTTGTCCTGGCAACACTGCTGCTTATAGCTCAAAACACTTACCAGTGGGAGCAGCTGGCTTTACCACAAGGTGATTATCCGGAACCATCCAGTCAAAATAAATGCTGGCAACACTCCTGGACTGGACTGTGACACAGTTCACAGTTGCTTCTTTGTTTGCTGGGTCACAAGAAAAGATGGATCATCCTTCTGGTAAGATGCTGAAAGATAGTATTAAATAATTGATACAGCAGCAGCTGCTGCTTTTGATGTAGCTCACTGCAAGCGTATGCATGGTAAAGCTTCTCTGTCTTCTGTGTCAATTGCTTCTTGGGCCATGGAGGAGCCCAATGTTATAGGTAACATCAAAACAGCAAAGAAGAAACCGCCTGGAGCTTGAAAATTACCAAGACTTCCCAAAAATCTCAGAGGACTAAATGAGTACTTTGCCTAACATGTCCTACCCCAGTCTTAACCCTTGGTGAGAGAACATTCTCAGAATGGCTCATTTCAACAATCATGTCAATTTAGAAGTGAAAACATTGGTCAGTACTAACAGTGCAACATCCTGTTTTTCCTTTTCAGTAAATAAAAAAAAAAAATGCATGTCTGCAGTATGTTATATAATGTGATGGATGACATCATAGACTTTGCATCATTTCTTCCTGTCCTCTCTGAGATATAAATTATGAATCTATCTGTGATACTAATGCTGCTTACTACTCACCTGAGAGTCCCTAGCTCTCCTCCTGGGTTATGAGGACAAACAGTGTGGTTTCTTCTACATATGGCCTTGTTCTTCAAACACCAGGCTCGTGATTCTAGTTAGTAGAAAAGTTAAATGTTTTCATGGTGGACAAGGAAAGAAGATATTGTGAAATGGAATTGCTAAGATCTGTGATCCTAATAAATTTTTCTGTGAAAAAGAAAACCACGATGGCTTCACATTTGGACCTTGTGCTAGCTAGACCTGACTGACAAGTTAATACAATCTACAAGCACCTGGAGAAAGAATTTCAACTGATAGATTATAGAGACTAAATTGGCCTGTGGGCATATCTGTGGGAAATTAACTTGATGGCTAAGGTAGGAAGATCCAGCCACTGTGGGTAGCACCATGCCCCAGGCAGAGGATCCTGAACTAGTTAAGTGGAGAAAGTGAACTATGTACAAGCAGGCATGCACCCATTCTTGCTCCACTCTTGACTGTGGATGCATTGTAACTAGCTGCTCAGGTTCCTGCCACATAGACTAACCAGGGACTGAGCTAAATCACCTCTTTCTCCTAGGAAGTTGTTTTTTGTTGAGGTATTTTATCACAGTAACAGGAAATGAATCTAAGGGAAAATGATAACAAAATAATTTATATAATTAAACAATAATTTCGTCTTAATCACCTTAGCAGGTACATATAATCACTTCCCACTGTGACTGTTTCATAAAAACACATTACTCCAAGGTTATATGAGTTCTAGCTTGTCTCCTCTGTAAGCTTCAGCAGAATTAGTTTGTTTGCTGACACATGTGTTACTTCTGCCTTCCACCAAAAATCAAAACAGTGAATTTCATGAAGGTGAAGAAGTGCTTCTATTACCTATCGATCAATTACTTTTACCTATCAATCAATAGCTTTAGTTTAACCAAAAGTGAACTGCATCAATTAATTAGGGACCTTTTTGCTCCCTAATTAATAATGTTTGGGACAAGGATATCAATGATTAGCTACAATTTGTGTTAGTATAATGAATAAACTGATGCAAAGGTCTTGCTGGTTGATACCCAGTGGGCCCAATATGTTTCATGCATGACTTGGTAGTCAGGCCAAGGTGTGGTTGCTGCTTACCACTGTTACAACTCCAAGTGTCTCCTGCAAGGTCATCTAACAAGTTGCAAACCTTTCTGTTTTGCCAATTTTCCTGAGAAAAGAGAAAGATTTCCTTTCTTTGCTCACCCCCCCCCCCCCCCAGTTCTTTAGGAGACCTCTGGGGAAAGTGTTTCAATAGTTGGATAACCTCTTTAGAATACCTTCCTCCAGGGCAGTTAGTTACACTTCCATACTCTCGAATTTACATAGATTTTATATATTATCTCCAATTGTAGTAAATCCAATAAGAGTTAAAACATATTTAAAAGCATAGATAGTATGTAATAACTGAATTAACATCCCTCGGGTATTTATTTCTTCATTAAATTCCTTCAGGCTGATGGCAAATCATTTATTGTTCCTGTGTGGCTGGAAATAAAACTTCAAAGGCATCTTAAGTCTAACTCCCCTCTTTGAGCTTTTAGAGAAGCATCTTTTCAGCTGAGAGGTCACCAAGTCAAGGCCTCCCCCCTCCCTCCTTCTCCCTGCTTTCCTCCCTCATTTCTCAGGAGGATTGGCTTCTACTCTGACCTTTTCATTCCCCAAGGCCAGAGCTGTCCTTCAGCCTTGCTTTGTTGCTAAGAGAATTCTGATGGAAAATACCAGGCAGCCAGAGCACTCACAGAAAGGTTGGCAAGCAGCTCTGGATACTAGAATGCTTTTGTGATGGGCTACGAGGAAGACATCCCTGAGAGACAGGAAGGCGAGGAAGAGGGACAGACTCAATATAGATTAATGTACTTTTCACTTAAAATTCAAGATGGCTGGCCTCTCCATTCATCTCTCTAAGACAAAGACTTGATAACCTTCTTTTCCTATAGGAGGGAAACTTTCAGCAGGATTTTCAAATCTCCCACCAGAAGACGCTTGTGGTGGAAACCAATGAGCTTCCTGTCTTGGTCTGGATTGTCCTATCCTCTCCTATAGCCCAAATCAGCTGATTCACTAGAAGAGAGGGAACTCATCCGATCCCTAAACATATAAAAGCTGCAACTTTCATGGCTGCCCCACTTCTTAGGTCCTTTGTTCTATAGCCAGAGACTGTCGCTTGGAGTGCTTTGCTATATGTGCATACTTTCCAAGTCAATAAGATATGGCTGAGTGCTGAGACCTGCTTGTTTTAACCTTTTTATCCCCAGGAATCTATTCCTGCCACCTTAGACATCATCCTAACAGCATAGTTTGCATTAGGAAAAGGCTGAAGAAATGAGTGTTGCTACGTGAATTCATCACTCTGTCTTACTGCTATGGCAAAACACCCAACAAAAGCAACATAAAGAAGAGTTTCCTTTGACTCACACTTTGAGGTATCATGACAAGAAAGTCACAGCCATGGGGCATGGGGCAACTGGTCACATTGTGCCCACCACTAGGAAGCAGAGAAAATTCTGGTGTTTAGTTCATTTTCTTCTTTTTATTCAGGTGAGATTCCCAAACCCATAAGATGATGTTACCCAAATGCAGTATGGGTCCTCTCACTTCATTTAAATATCCTCCAGATAAACCCTTAGGTTTGTAAACTAGGTGATTCTAAAAACTGTTCAATTAAACCTCTGTGTGGAAGTTGACATCAAACTGACAATCAAAATCATCACCACAGTATTCTTTTCTTCTGTACCCGAAAATTTTAAGCCAGCACTCCCCATTGATCCTTCCAGATGCATGGTATGCCTAAATAGCCATGCTTATGTAACTGTATAGAGCAGTGTGCTCAAGCTGCCTAGCATTGTGCAACCCTTTAATATAGTTCCTCGTGTTCTGATGAGCCCTAACCATAAACATTATTCCGTTGCTACTTTATCACTGTAATTTTGCTACTATGATGAATCATAATGTAAATATCTCATATGCAAGATATCTGATATGAGACCACATGGTCTCATGCAACTCACACAGTTTGAGACGGCTGGTATAGCATAACCTATCCGCTAACACCTCAGCTTCTTGGCTATTGAATATTATGTACCACTCAACCTCAGACATTGGAATTCCTGGGCATTTTCTGATCTTGGAATCAATTTATCTAGAGGAAAGAAATGATCTTTGACCAATTAATACAAAACTAATGTTAGATGTTCGGCTGACCACATAGAAACTAGACAAGGTAATGTTTGTTTTCTGTAGTAGGAAAACAGATTTCTTCCTTGAATCTAATAAAGATAAACTGTGTCTGTTGGCTGGTGACTATTTCTGTGGCAGCTTCAGAGTGTGGAAACGCTTTTCCCTGCCCAGCTTGCAGAGGAGGGTTTGTTCCCTGGGCGGTCTTTCCTGTCACCTAGGGCTCACCCTACTCAGGCTGATTAACGCTGAGCTGAGCCATTTCCAGCTGAATTTATTTCCATTGTAGCACTTAACAATGCCTTCAAATTATCTCCATCCTCCATACTTCTTCCCCCATAGGATTTGCAGAAAAAGAGAGATGGCAGAATAGCAAATGCAAAAACACTATGCAGAGAAGTGTTTGCCTGCTTCAAACTTCTCCGTAGCAACACTTGCTGAGACATGCCAGCCTGTTAATAAAAACAACTCTGCATCCGTGGGCTTTATTAACTTACTTTCTGGCAAATATCTGTATGTCTTGGTAAAAATGGAAAATTCCATCTCTTAGTTTGAAGGGAAGACTCTTCCCTTGATAGAAAGCACAAGGTGATTCCTTCAATCAAGATACTTGATTAATAACACTCAGTCTCGATTTTGTTCAGGTGATTAATGCAAATACCAATGTACATTCAATTCCAGCAGAGGACTAACTATACAGCACTGGTCAAAAGAGACACAGAAGACATTCAAAGTCTAAAATTGTTTCATGCATTTATTATGAAAGTTTTATCTTTTGCTTCTTTTTTCAAAGAATCCATTGTAATTCAATCACATTTTGATTGATAGAACTCCATCTCAAGTTAATTTAAGATGGGCAGGGGCTGGCAAGATGTCCCAGCTGCCACCCAGACTGAGGGCCTGAGTTCAAACCCTGAGAACCACATGTCGAATGGAGACAACCGACTTGTCATAGTAACAGCTGACTCTAACCTTCATATGTGTCCCCTGACACCCATACATAAACATACATAGAGTAAATAAACTCAATTCTTTAAGTCTCAAAATAATCTAATTTTTAATATGTATCCCGCATTCATGTTGAGTCTGAAACTGTTTGTTTTGGCCAAAGAGATCATAACAGATATGCACACAGTCATATTAAGACAGCTGGTATTTTTATGAGAGAATTCACTCATGAAAAAGCTTTCAGAATTATTAGCACAAATGCTGCTTTATGTATTGTGGGGGCTGGGGGGAGCCTAACTAAAGAATTGAGTGCCTTCAACAGAAAAGACAAATTACCGACTAGGGGCTTTATTATGGATCTGATATTTGGGTGTCAGGGTGCTAGTGCACATTCTGGGGTATTCAGGAGAGACCTTTAATTTTATTTTGTGTGGTCTCTTAGCAACCACATTTGGTTTGGGGAACGGTTGAATTGAGATCTGAGAATTTCTAATAAAGCATTCCAAACTTGCATGTAAACTGGCTGATACTTTATTATTTCAAGCCTTGAGTTGTCTTTCTTTGAATTTACTGAGTCTGGGTTTTATCTAGAATTAATAAAATGCCAACCAAAACAACTTGGAGAGTCCATCTTACCCCGGTCAAAGTGACAATGGCAAATATCAATGAACCAACCAACAAATGCTGGCGAGGGTGTTGGGAGACGCAAACTTTAGCCCCATACAAGTCATCATGGAAAATTCTCAAAAAGGCATATATCAATCTACTGTCTGACCCATATACCACTTTTTGGGATATGCCCAGAGGACTTGATCCACAGAATGCTTATGCTAATCTATATTCACCACTATTTAATTTGGAATATTTAGGAAATGGAGCCAACTCAAGTATCTTTTAGCTGAACCAATGGATAGAGGATGAAAACATGGCATGTACACACTATGAAACACTACTACTCAGAATTAAAAGAGGAATAAAATCATGAACTTTGCAAGTGAATGGGTGGAGCTAGAAAACAATAATATTTAGTCAGGTAAACCAGACTCAGAAAAACATATGTCAAACGTTCTTTACCATTGAAGGGTCCTAGTTTCAAACCTTTAGATATGAGGTCATATTATAGAGAAAATGCAGAAAGGAAGAAAGTAAAAAGAGACTGTTGCCAGGGTGGGCACATGAGCCAGCCATAAAGAGGGGACTAGCAGGTACACATGATCTGGCCAGGGAAATAGGCAAAAGAAGAGTTCTAATTAGAGGGGAAATAAATACAGGAGGGGGAGGACGAAATAATAGTAAGGATATCTGAAAAGGTCTATGGAATCACAATATTAACTATTTAACTAAAAGCAAAACCTAGGGGGTAAGTCTATGTACAAATATACATACATACATGCATGCATACATACATACATACATACATATACAGTTTAAACAAAATCATCTGATCGAGGCTGACAATGCTCCCTCCAAGAGCCAAATACCACCTAACACAAATCCCAACGCTGGGCATGAGAACCCCTCTTTGAAGTTGTTCAGGGTTGTGCCTCAGACTCTGGAAACATACAGTTTTGATATTTCCCTTGGTTGGCCCCCAGGTGGAAGGTAAGTCATTAATGCTAAAGATGTCATGTACTTTAGACATTAGTTTTAGAAGATCTATCGACCTAGCTATCTGTTTATTTATCTCTTTTAAAGATTCCAGGTTTTGTTTATATTGCAGTAATGCAAATTACTTTGGAGTACTTAAAAATAAGATATTCTGGTATCATCGTTATCAGATACAGCCTTCTAACCTACTGTTAAATGTATTGCTAAATCCTCACTCTCTAGATAGTATATAGATCTGCAGGTCCACATTTAGGGATTATAGTTCTTAATTAGTTGAGTCCAAGTTTAAAGGATTAACAACTGCAGTGTTTGTGCACAGCTTCCATATTTGAGTTCGTGTGGGAACGGGCAGTCTCTCACCACATGAGCACCTAAAACTGAGATCCACTGCACTGAGATTAGTGCACTGCCTTTGCTTCTCCTGGTAACTACTGTGGAGGAACCAAAGCTCTGGGATTTAGAAAGCAGATAGAGGTCAGCAAGATCTTGTTCATGAGTCCATCCTTCCAAACTGAGGATGCTTAATCATTTTCAAAGAATAGCTGCCTTGTTGGATAGTGGATACTTCAAATATTCTCTATTTGTACACACACATACACACACACACACACACACACACACAACTACAACTTGAGGAGTGATTACATATAATTTATTAGTAAGTACAATTCAGGTTGTTATTTTTCCTTTTGTTATTATTTACAAAATTTTAAAATGTATTCTATAAGTTCATTTCATCTTCTTTCTGTCTATGTGTGATGTGTATGCACCGATGCCTGTATGCAGGTATGCCTGTTGTTGTGTGTAGAGTGAGGATGTATATGTGTTTGTGCCTGTGCAGGTCAGTTGTCTTCTTTGAATATTCTTAATCTTATATATTGAGGTGAGATCTCTAATTTGAGCCCAGAGCTTACTGCTTTAGCTAATCTAATTGGCTAATTTGATCCAGGGCTCCTCTTTTGATGTTCCAGGGGCCACTACAACCACCTAGTATTTATACACATTCTGACATCTGGCACCACTCGTTATGCTTGCATGGTAAGCACCATACCTGCTCAGCCATCTCCTCATTTTATTTTTAGCATAAAGCAAAAAGTATGTGTTAAATCAGTTTTTTAAATATTTCCAGTAAAATACTTATGGTAAGAATACAGAGAAGAGTCACTAACTTCCAATGAAAAAAGTAACTTCATCCAATATTTTCATTTTAAAAGGCATTGAAGGATTTGTCTTAGGTCACATAGTCAATCATTAATTATTTGGATTGTCTTTATTAAAATCAAGACCGTTTTGAAATCATTTTTTTTGAATCTTCCCCAAATGAATAATAAAAAAAAACCTCCAGTTACTCCAAATCAACAGACACTTGATGCATTCTGTCTCAGCACCTGTAGAAATCCCAGGATTTGTAGCACATTAACATTTAAGCATGAATTTGAAAACTTGATTCTCTCCCCATGTTTTCAAACAAATCCTGAGGGGGGTTTCTTACATAGCTTTAAGTGTCACTTCTTATAGCCTGGAGTCACCTGAGAAGAAACTTTCAATTGAGTGGTTACCCAGATCAACTTGAGTTGTGGACTTTTTTTTTTTTTTTTTTTTTTGGAGGATTGTTTTGGTTTTCAACAAATGTAGGAGGGCCCAGTCCACTGTGGACAGTGCTATTCCCTAGGCAGGTGGTACTGGGTTGTATAAGAAAGCTACTTAAGTATGAGTGCACCTGTGTACCAGCAAGCAGTGTTCCATTATGGTTTCTGCTGTGTCCCCTGGCTGTGAGTTCTCTGGTTAGAGGTCAGGCTTTGTTGAAGAGCAAGCAGGCCTCCCTCCAAGTTTCTGCTCCAACTTCCCTCAATGATAAACTGTGACCTCAAGTGTAAGCCAAATAAAACATTCCTCCCCTAAGTTGCTTTTGGTGAAAGCGTTTTATCATAGCAACAGAATGAGAAGTAGAAATGAAATATCATTACAAAACACAACAAAAAAGAATGATGACGGTGATCACTTATAAATGCTACTAGAAACGAACAATCACCAAACCTACAGAAGCAAATCCTTTAGCCTGTCTTACTATTTGCACCAAATAAAATGAGGAGTTTAAAAACTGCTCACAGATATGCCTAAAATTCAGAACAAATAAACAGCCTAAATTCAATAATAATAAATGCAGGGTGGGACCCAAATATAATTACAAAAAAAATTCTAACTTTTCCTCATGCTAAATTTCATTTTTTAATTCCCTTCAGAATGCAGTATGTTATGCTTTCTGCTGTCCCAGATGTCACAGTTTTCTTTAATGTCAAATAGAAAATAAGAAAATGTCAAAGTTATAGCTTGTTTCCTGGCATCAGCCATGGGCAAGAGCATCCCGACCACAACTTTTGAATACTTTATCAATGACTCGCATCAGGACCACAGAGGACACTGCTGTGTGTCTCTGAAGAGTTCCAGAATCCTTCCATTCTGCTGTGTAAGAAAGGAACATCCATCGTTAAGTAGTTTCCACAGAAAAGGATCAGAAGAGCATCCTTGTGGGCTAATGAGCTCGGATCTGAACTGTGAGCTGAGCCATACCTCTCACCATCTGACTTCTTTGAACATCACATGGTTCTCTACAAATCATCTATTCTTCATTTTTGAGAGTTTACATACATTGGTACTGTTCCTCACCTTAATTCTACGTCAATATAAAGTCCCTGAATTATGATAGTCTGGTCTCTACTCATCCAATGCTATCGTTATGGAAAAAGTGATACTCACTTGAAATGTCATACTTCAAGTTTGATCCTGTCCAATGGAAACATAAATACAAAAATGCTCTCTTGGGTTGCTAGGCAATAGCAGGAGGCCCAGCTTCCTGTTACTTTATGTCGATGAGGGTACACAGTGGCAGTCTTCAGTGCTCTGTATACACTGTTATTTAGATGGTTAGCCATTTTACAGAGATATTACATTCCAATGGGTTTAATCAGGAGACAAGATCACTGAATGTCAAGGAGCAGCTCTACTTAGAATTAATTTTCGCACATCTTAGCACTATACTGTGTGTGATTGAAGAATCAGAATGAAAATGGATCTCATCACTTTAGAAATCCTTAAGCTAGGAAATTAAAAACTCGTTGGCTCATTTTGAAATTATTTGAGTAAATCGTGAAGGAAACATAAAGCTCAGTAGAGCATAATCATGGTGTATTCAAATTATGTTATGACATTTATTTAAGTTTAAAAGGATGCTCAAGTTTGTACTTAATGATAGCACCTCTAGCCTGGCCAGAAGTCTACTGTGAGTGCTGTGAGTCACGCTGAGGATGCGTGAGCAATAGCTCAAGGAAAATAACCAAAGAAATAGTCACCATTCCGAGGATGAGGTTCAAATTGATAGAGTTCTTGCCTATCGTGCACAAAGGCCTGCATTCATTCCCTAGCACCATACAAAACTAGGTGCAGTGGTACATTCTTATACTCCCAGCACTGGGGAGGTGGAGTCAGCAAGGTCAAGAGTTCAAGGTCATCTTCAGCTATGTGGCTATTTTGAGGCCAGCTTAGAATACATGAGATGTTACCAAAACTAAGAAGTCACCATCCATTTCAAGAACCAGAGATTCTGCCTCAGATGCTCAGGTCCCAGCTTTTCTCCAGTGAATACATACCCATATTTAAAAGCCTCTGTGGAGGCAGTGTTTCTAGAAACAAGGTGAGAGCTGGAAATCTAGTCCACCATACTTCCTCTCTACTTCTCAAAGAAGGAGAAACATCCACACTCAGAACCCGTGTTCTCTGTGACTTGAGATAAAAGAGCTCCTTCAAATCATTTTATTTCAAGTTGAAATTTTGTAAGCAATTAGAATTAGGCTTGAAGTTTCACTACAAATGTAAATAGAGTAAGTCCTTTCATCATGCGTTTTTATATATTCTATACTGAATTCATTACCATAAAAAGGATGAGTACCCAGATTAAGACAGATAGCTGTGAATAATTATTTTATTATGATCTTTTATTTTGTTACAGAATAATATGTCTTTCTACATGCATTTGCCTTATTGTGTGTTAACTAAAGCATAATGGAATATAAATTATTTAGAGGCAAAGCATTTTCATACTATTCTGTGGTTAAGTGAACAAAGCAATTTTCAAACATGGGGGTACCTAGGGTATGTTGTTTTGGGGCACTAGTAATAATTATGGGCAAAGCTGTGGCTTACTTTGTATCTCGTAGCTGAGTAACCATCTCCAGGTTCTAGATACTTGTTGTGACACAGGAAGAAATTCTCTGTGCTATTGTCCCAATTTGAAAATGATTTCGTAGGAAAATGTCTTACCTCTTTGTTTCATTTTCTGTTGCCATGACAACTAACAAGTATGGGTGAAGTTTTTCAACATTTACATTTCATATTCTCACCACAAAATAACATTGGCAAGTTTTCAATAACCTAGGTATGTGGTCTATCATTAAATACAAGTAGGGTCTTCTATCCAGCAATTGTCAAACCCTTCTAAATATGCAGCTATTCACCAAACATAAGAGAAAAGCAAAACTCCATTATCTTAAAAATGGTCAGAATTCTCTTTAGAAATATTATTTTCCATCAGTAAATCATTTGATTAAATATCATTTTAATAATTAAAAATTCATAATCTATGTGCATTTTTATTAAATGTGTTCACGGTTGACTAAGAAATATCAAAAGTGGGCTGGTGAGATGTCTCAGCAGGTCAAGGTACCTCCTGCCAATCATGACAATCTGAGTTTGAGCCCTTATCTCCTTATGGTAAGAGAAGAAAACAGACTCCTGCAAGTTACCCTCTGGACTCCACATGTGGTTGTCTGGCTCTTCTCAAAGGGAAAACAAATAAGTACATAAGGTGTTCTTGGTAGATGTTCACAGAATGAGGCCATGGAACAACCAGTTCTGAGCTTGTCAGCTAGACTCTGATTTCACAGCTTTTAAGGATATGGGTTACCCTAAAAACATCCCCTAGGGATAACCTTTGGCAACATTTAGATTTGTTTTGCAGTACTGGGAATTTCACCCCCACTACTGAGCTGCTCCTTGAACATCTGTGTTGTTTTGCTCTGATACACTCTTCATAATCGTATTGACTACTATTTTTCTATTTGTATCATTTTGGAAGTCCAAACACTTTTAACTTTTCAAAGTAGGCTGAGGGAGTCCGAAAGGAGAGGAAATCTTGGGGGAAAAGCATCAGAGGTGAACTAGAAACCTAGAATGGAAACTACCAGGGATCTATGAGGGTGACTCCAGCTAAGACTCCTAGCAATGAGTGATATGTTGTCTGAACTGGCCATCTTCTTTAACTACACAGGCTTCCAGTGGAGGTATTGGGATACCAACCCAGCCACAAAATCTTCGCCCTGCAATTTTTCCGGCTTATTGAATATACAGGAGTAAAGATGAAGCAGAAATTGAGGAACTGGCCAACCAATGACTGGTCCTGTTTGGGAGCCATGCCATGAGGCTTTACTCAGCAATCGATAGAAACAGATGCAGACATCCACAACCAGACAGTAGGCCAACCTGGGGGAATCCTGTGGAAGATAAGAAGGAAGGATTGAAGGATGTCACAAGAAAACCTGCCTGGTGACAGGGCATCCCTGGAGCTTCTGGACACCCAATCTAGCAATCAGTGAGTATTGAGTTCAGTGAGATAATTCTTTAAAGGGAAGACAGACAGCAATCTAGGAAGATGGACAACATGGACTTCTGGCCTCTGCATGTTTCCACATACACGTTCACACATGCACACTCACAAAGGTATTGCACACTACAAAATAGTGTGTAATGCTAATAAGTAGAGGGATATGCCAGGTTTCTATTTCATGCCAAGGTAACATGAGAGCAAAGACTATATTATGTCTGTCCATCATCACAGTTGATTTTAGATTGCAGGCTTCCCTAGTACCTCAGCTCACTATTACTGAGTCGCATTAAAATAGACCACATATTACTAGATAGAATGTAGAAATGACAGGTTCCTAATCTAATTGATGCCTTTACATTCATGCTCTGTAAAATTTACATGAACCCAACCAGCATCTTCAACTCCTTATTCCCAATGTCTAAGCAATGTATGTTTCCCTCAACAGTAAATCCTGACTCTATACTAAATTTATTTGAGTAACTTGTAGTTTTGTAATTTTTACTCTGCCTTGCATGGATTAAGGGAGATTCTTTCCTATTACGGGACTTATGTGCCTCTTAAAATTGACTCTTTTCTTTAAAGATAACCAAACATAGGAAGCAAGTACAACAATGGGAAAGTACACAGCATAACCACTTTGGCTCACAATGCAAACCTACAACCCAGTTAGCCACTAGGATTGGTCTCTTTCCATTGCACTTACAAGGGATTAGCTTCCTGAGTAAAGAAAGTCTGATAAAACTCCCAAAGCAGGGCTCCTATTAATAATTCATCTCAAAATAAAAACACGTTAACTAAATCTCTCATAAAGCAGACAAGTTCAGATATCAGAGTTCTTTAAATACTTACTTGCAAATTATTCAATTTGGGATATGGAAAACATCGGAACACACAATGATGTTTCCAGGCCACTCCTGGCATGGGTCATGTTTTCTTAGCAGTCTTTACCACTGAATGGAGAAACCATTAACGCAGCTCACGTTTGAGCCACTCACATTACTGTTCTGGTTTGTTTGGGGGCTACTAGCATGTTAACTTGCAGGGTCAGAACTGACCTCAAGTCAATGAGTGCTATTTAGTTTAGTTTCTTCAGGCAAAGAAATCTTAGGATTATGTCAAATATTCATTTCGTTTTTTTTTTTTCTGGAAGCCCAAAGGGATAGTCAGAATGTTAAGGTCAGAAAGAAGTTACCTTCACCTGCTACTCCCTCGTGTATGCTTTTCAGGTTACTGAGAACTATTATATCTCAGAACTTTTCCTTTGGACTCTGTTAGGACTGAGGTTTCTAGCACTGGCTGTGCTGCCTATGTTCTCTATAACTTTTCAAAATTCATGCATAGCAGTTCCATTAAAACAAACAAACAAACAAAAAATAAAAACCTAAAGGGTAAGCATTCCATTTTCTGAAAAGAATCTAACAAATCTTTTCAGCCATGGATGGTGTATGTTTTCTTCAAAGTAGCTTGCTCTGCCTCTCTTTCTTTCTGTCTCTTTCTCTCTGTCTCTGTATCTGTGTGTGTGTGTGTGTGTGTGTGTGTGTGTCTGTGTGCGTGCATGCGTGCACACACATGTACTTCTGTTTGTATACATTTATACATGTGGAGGCCAGAGGTCAACACCCCGTGTCTTTCTCTATTGTTCTTTGCCTTAGATTGTAAGGCAGTGTCTCCTGCTCAACTTAGAGCTCACAGATCTGACCAGTAGGGCTGGCTAAAAAGCCCTGAGTCTCTGCTTCAAATGTTCTAGGATTACAGGTACACACCCCATGCCAACTGTTTCACATACATTCAGGTTGACAACTTATATCTCCCCATTGTCCCCAAGTTGATTTTAATGTGTGGTTCGTTGACAAGTTGCTTCCATGTTCTCTTCTAATCAAAATAAACCCAAACTTATGGTTTTGTTTTCAACTCACAACTAATACTGATACATATGTGCATTATCAATTTTGAAGACTGATTAACATTTTTAATGAGATATTCCTCAAATGAATGAATCTTAATTAGAAAAAAATCACTTCTTGTTGCATTAATTCAAAAATAGAAAGCAGCTACATATTACTATAATCATGAATATCTCATATATTCACTCATCATAGTTTTACATGTATTCTGCATTGGGTTGATTCAACCCCTTAAGAATGGCTGGAGGTAGAAAAGGGAATGTCATCAGGCATGAGGGGAGAGCACATTTTATCTATGTGGATGTTTAGTTAATAACATGAATTTTATTCCTTTGCAGCTAGGCTAAAGTGAAACTCAAACTATAGTATTTTTTAGATTACCATTTTTTTTTACAATTTCAATATAAAAATGCCCAGAGGTTATGAGTGGAAGAAAGGGGACACAATGTCTGAAACTCATTTGTCATAAACAGGGGGTATTTTGTGAGACTGTCTATCATTTGACACTAGGTGAATGGAACAGACTTAAGAGATTCATGAAACCAAAGTGCAAAGCTTTAAAAAAAAAAAAAAATACAGGCATCATTATGAGTGACTGATTCGACCTTCAATCCAAACTTCCATCAGCTTCTGAAGAGTTTTCAGTCGAATTATCCTTTCACAGGGATCATGTACGGCCACCAGAAAACTCCAGATTTTTGCATCATAATTCATAATGGTAGCAAAATCATAGCTATAAAATAGCAAGAAAAATAATTTTATGGTTGGGGTCAACACAACATGAGGAGCTATATTAAAGGGCTGCGGAATTAGGAAGGTTGAGAACCACTGCATCTAACCCATCACTAGCAGACAGAGTTAGAAGATATCACACAATCTGTGCTCACCCATATCTGAATAACCCATTAGTTGGGAGCTCAGTTTATCACAATTTACACGTTGTCAAAACTAATAATCAGGAGCTGTGGTCTCATCCTCTTATTTATGCACCTACCCTAGTCATTTGGTGTTGCCTATGGCAACCAAAGAGTCAAGACAAGTTACTTAGACTTGTTTTTTTTCTTTTTCTTTTTTTTTATTAGATATTTTATTTACACTTCAGATTCCATCCCCTTTCCCCCTTAGAAAACCCCTATCCCATGCCCCTTTTTCCTTTTGGCATTTATACATTTTTTTTTAAATAATGTTAATCATAAGCGTTATAAGTTTGGAATTGTTCAATCAGAGGTGTAACCCACTGATCGACCTAGATATAACAACTATCTTTGACTGGTGGAGATACATGAATATCTGCCTCCCTGTCTCCTCCCTTTTTCTCTCTTTCATCACCTAGCTTCTCCTATCCTTCTTCTCCTCCTCTTCTTACTCCTTTTCTTCCTCTCAGTACTCCTCCTACCTTAGCTCCTCCTACACATCACCCTTCCTGTTAAAATGAAACTTTTCTCTCAAAATACAATTAGAGCATAATTATGCCAATTTGTACCAGTGAGGTACAAGATAGTCCTAATACCCAGTCCATCATTTTGTTGACTAACCAGCACCTCTGTCATCTATCCTAACTAAAACATTTAGTTCTGAACCTGGCTTTAGGATGAATGTCAGCTGACGACCATCCACTCAAATCTTTTCTCTTACGGTAAATAGCTTTAAGTTTTCAACCCCGTCAGAAATCCAGAATGACTGAGTTAACTATAATTGTGGGAAGCACAAAGCATAGCTTCTAAAACTTAGCCAGTTTATAGAGACCTCTGAACACCTGAAAAGCCCCTATACTCCCGAACGTTGGAGCATCAAATCTTCAGCCTTCTGGCCCAGAATCATCTGACAGACCTTGGTGATGCAGGATTATTAAGGACTGATTACTCTGTCTAGGCAGATATAATCAGTCGACTATTCTGCATATGTGTCCTTTTCTGGACAGTAATTTGTCTGTAGATGGAGAGAGGCAATTCTTGCCTAGTGGCTGTTACCACACAACTGGAGTAACTCCAAGGATGCTCAATTTCTTCTTAGAATCCACGACAGGAAGCTGTCAGGAGCAGACAGGTCTCTAATCAATATGAACATTAATATATAAATATTTGTAGCATCAGTTCTATGGACTTCTGATGTTTTGAAAACCAACTATCCATGTAAGGTAACCTGGACTGTTTTCTGTTAACTCCTCTCAGCTATTTCTAAGTAAAATATGGAAAGCACCCTAACAATAAACTCAAAAATATGAATTTGCTATAGTCCCTTAACTCATAGGTTAACCGTCCCAAATCAGTTAAAAAAGTTAAAAAAGGGCTGGGTCTAGGCATTGTATTCCTAAATGTGTTATACAGGCACAATGCCCATGAGTGTATCAATATTCATCTCATTTTTATATTAATAAGAGGCTCGTACTAATGAAAACCTTAAATTTGAGATCAAAGTAAATTTTGTACCATTTAAGAATTTATAACTTCATCTTGATAATAATTATACAGATTTCTACCAATAGGTTGTGGCTATGCAGTAAGTCCTAGCTAATCCCCCCTGTTCCAACAAAACCACTACTTGTCCCTAGAAAGACAGACCATTATTAACCACATTAGTCCCCAAGCTCAGGGGATAGGGGCGCTGACTCTTCTTTAACTTCTTCAAGCTGATTAAGGGCGTTGAGATTTTAGAAGAGGGGTGGGGGGGGGGAGAGTAAGTTGATAAGCCTCTGATGCTGTGTCTTCACTGAATCCAGATGGAATTCCAGGACATCAGAGGTTTGGGCAGGTCTGCTCAGTATGCTTGATGAGTAGATACACCAAGGCTGTGTATTCTGCAATATACAATTCTCAGAACAAGTTTTAGTATCAAGAAAAAAAAAATTCCCACCCCCAGGGGGCTGACATTTTTTTTTAAAGATGTTGGTTCTGAAGACTTTTTTTTTCCCCGCTTCTTAAAATTGGTTGTAGTATTCTTGTTTCAGATTTTATCCCCTTAGCCTACTTCCTCCCACCACCCAGAAACCTATCCCATCCCCCTCCTCATGCTTCTATGAGGCAGTGACCACACCTACCCCCCTCTCTATCCCCTCCACGCCCTCACATCCCCCCCCACCACTGTGTGTTCATTCATTCATTTTTCATTCATTTTTTTTATGGGACCAAGAAACTCCTCTCCCACCTATGTCTGACAGGGCCATCATCCACATATACTTCTGGAGTCTTGGGTCCCTCCCTATATGTTCCCAGGCTGGTGGTTTAGACCCTGGGGGGCTCTGGTTGTTTGGTATTGTTGCTTTCCACCTGGGGTCAATAACCCTTTCTGCTCCTTCAGTCCTCTCACTAAGTTCTCCATTGGGAAACCCCTGATCATATCAGTGGTTAATTGTGAACATTGTCCTCTGAGTGTGTTAGTCTTTGGCTGACCTCTAAGGAGACAGCTATATCATGTTCCTCACATTATGCACTTCCAGCCATCCACAACAGTGTTTATATTAGGTGGCTGTACATGGGGTGAATACTCAGGTGGAAAGGTCTCCTGATGGCCCCTCCTTCAGTTTCTGTTCCATGTTTTGTTTCCCTATTTGCTCATTGAGCATTTTTATTTCTCATTCTAAGTAGAACTGAGGCATCCCCTCTTGGTCTTCCTTCTTCATGAGCTTCATGTGGTCTGTGGGTTGAGTCTTCACTAATCCAAGCTTTTGGGCTAACATCCGTGGAGATATGTTTGTGTAACTATCTTCTTTTGGGGGTTTTGGAAGATTACTTTCTTGCTTTTTCTAGGTTGTAGTTTCCCTCCTTGTGTTGGAGTTTTCCACCAATTATTCTTTGAAGTGCTGGATTTGTGTTGAGATATTGTGTAAATTTGGATTTGTCATGGAATATTTTGGTTTCTCCATCAATAATGATTGACAGTTTTGCTGGGTATAGTAGTCTGGGCTGGCATTTGTGTTCTCTTAGGGTCTGTATGATATCGGTCCAGGATCTTCTGGCTTTTATGGTCTCTGGTGAGAAGTCTGGTGTAATTCTTATAGGTCTGCCTTTATATGTTACTTTGCCTTTTTCCCTTACTGCTTTTAGTATTTTTTCTTTGTTTTGTACATTTGATGTTTTGACTATTATATGGCGGGAAGTATTTCTTTTCTGGTCTAAACTATTTGGAGTTCTGTAAGCTTCTTGTATATTTATGGACATCTCTTTCTTTAGGTTAGGGAAGTTTTCCTCTATAATTTTGTTGAGGATATTTACTGGTCCTTTTAGTTGGGAGTCTTCCCCCTCATCTATACCTATTATCCTTAGGTTTGGCCTTCTCATTGTGTCTTGGATTTCTTGTATATTTTGGGTTAGTAGCTTTTTGTATTTTGCATTTTCTTTGACAGTTGTGTCAATGTTTTCCATGGTATCTTCTGCACATGAGATTCTCTCTTCCATCTCTTGTATTCTGTTGGTGATACTTGTGTCTATGACTCCTGATCTTTTTTTTAGGTTTTCTATCTCCAAGGTATTGTCCCTTTGTGATTTCTTTACTGTTTCTACTTCCATTTTTAGATCCTGCATGGTTCTGTTTAATTCCTTTTCCTGTTTGGTTGCATTTTCTTGAAATTCCTTAAGGGATTTTTGTGTTTCCTCTTTAAGGGTTTCTATCTGTCTACCAGTGCTCTCCTTAAGTTCTTTGAGAGTGTTATTTATGTCTTTCTTAAAGCCCTCTATCATCATCATGAGAAGTGATTTTAATTCTGATTCCTGCTTTTCTGGTGTGATGGGGTGTTCAGGGCTTGCTCTGATGGGGGAGCTGGGTTCTGATGATGCCATGTAACTTTGGTTTCTGTTGCTTACATTCTTGCTCTTGCCTTTTGCCATCTGGTTAACTCTAGTGCTGCCTGTACTTGCTGTCTCTGACTGAAGCCTGTCTTTCTAGTTATCTAGCTTGTGTCTGATCTCCTAGGGGTCCAGATGTCTCTGTGATCTTTTCCAGCTGCACTGATTACAGTGGTACCTCTAGGATGCCTCAGAATATGGTGCCTCCAAGGTAGTAGTCCAGCTAGGTGTCTGTTGTTCTGGGTGCAGTGTCTCCTCTAGAATATGTCAGGATATGTTGTCTGATGCTCTGAGTTCATTTGTTCCTCTGTGGATCTGGATTGAGTGGAACTTCCAGTATGTCTCAGGTGGAATCCGGGGTCCACACAACAGCAGACCTGGCAGAGGTCTGATCTAGGCCTCAGATCTGAGAACTAGTTTCTAAGACACTGTCCAAGTTAGAGCGCCTGGGATCCCTGCTTCCTCTGGGTTCTTGGAGGTTGGAGACAGAGCTGCCCCCCAAGATCTGCTCAGTGCTCTGGCCCAGACCGGAAGGAACCAGTGTTCCAGGCCGGGAGTGACTTCCTGGGTCCTTTTGGTTCCCAGTTACTCCCTGTTGAGGTCGGGCCCTGCTGTCTGCTTACCTAGGATACTGCCTGAGTTCGAGCGCCTGGGATCCCTGCTTCCTCTGGGTTCTTGGAGGTTGGGGACAGAGCTGCTACCCAAGATCTGCTCAGTGCTCTGGCCCAGACCGGAAGGAGTTACTTAGACTTATTAACATCACATGTAAATATTATAGTAAATGACTTTGGTTTTCATTAATGATCTTAGATTTAAAACATGAATTTCAGAATACTGAAAGGAAAAATTAAAAAAAAATTATTTCATCCAAAAGTGGGAACTATTTGTATTGGCATATATTAATTGTATACAGCAAAGGTTTTAGTATAACTAAATGCATTAAGTGAAAGACAACTTAGTTGGTTTAGGCTGCTTATACAAATCTTAATTTAAGTGTGCATTCTGGCTCTTACAATAAAGGCATAAGAGACAATAGTATGAGCAAGGTTGTGTCAAAACATTTACCTCTATCTGGATGTCTCTGAGAAATTATTTTAATAGGTTGCTTTATTGTTCAATTCTGTGATGGATTCAGGAATTCAAAATAATTAACCTTTAAAAAAATAAGTAGTTCATCATTAAATATGGAGTATTAATGATGGAGAATATAACTTGGATTGATAATAGAAAAAAATTATGTGCTAAACAACTTTGTGAGAGAAGTGAGCTGAGAGCAATGCCCTGACCTGATGGGAATAAGGATGCCCCAATTCTGGCACATAGAAATCTCAGTCATGCCATCATTGCAACTCTTGATTGGACTGGGGCCGCATGTCTCACTGGGCCCAGTAAGTCCCTCTATGATCACAAAGATCTATTTTTCTAGAGTCAATTGTGAAAAAAAAATCATAGTGTTGTGTTGAACCTCTGCAAAGGGTTTTAGATGAAAATAGAATTTAATCAGTTATTCAATGTGCAAATGAGAAAACTTTTCTTCAAAAATAAAAGAAAACGAGGCAGAAAGTTTCTTGTGCAGTGGGTAGGGAAGTATTTTGATGTATCAACTTAAAAAGATAAAATTATTAAATAGAATGAATTTTATAGGATTCAGACATGGCTTACACTAGTCACATAAATGAAGAAGAGGAAAAACACGTGAGAAAAACATAGAAAATTAGAACATCAAAACATGCATGTGAAATGCGCCCCTCACACCAGTAGCTTGTGTATTTGAACACTTGTTTCCAACTGGTGGTGCTGTTTTGGAATGTCATGGAGTGTGCACAACATCCCTGTAGAAAATGGGTCACTCATGAGGAGGCGTTAAGGTGTTATACTATTGCCTTACTTCCTGTCCGTTATCTGCTTCAGGCCTGAGAGTATGATGTTCCCAACCACTTCACACATCTGCCACCATGCCTTTTTCACAGGCAGATGGTCTCTCCTCAAAGTATAAGCCAAACAAACTCTTCCTTCCATGTTGGGCCTTGGATGAGGTAACTCCATTTAACCTGTTACCTTCAGTCACAGTAGGGCACAGGTAGAGGGCGTGACTAACAAGTCTCCACCTCCAGGGATTTAAATCAAAAGGCCAGGGGCATAGCTAATTAAGTTATTCCCTCCCCTTTCTCTCCCCTGGCTTTGGGGGGGGGGGGGGAGAAGCGTATACCACTTGCGTCCATTCACCATGCCATGAACAATAAAAGCTTTGGAAAACCGGACTCCACGTGTCCATGGTCTCTCCGCCTGATTCCCAGCTTTTGGAACCCTGGAACCTTGCCGATGCAGCCGCTGGCCCGCCCACCAACAGCTGTGAATGTGGGATCCTCCGCTGGCAGTGCGGGAAGCCCGCCCAGGACCCTGATGTCGGATCGCCCTGGGACTCTGCCGCCGGACTCCCTCCCCCCCCCCCCCCCGCCCGCGAGATTTCTTCCCCACACTTCCACAGGCCTTTTCTGTCAGATAGTTAGTCACCAAACCAAGTAACATAATTAACATAGGAGCAGACTTGAATCCGGTTCTGGAATGTGATATGTAAAAATGGGTATAAAAGTTTTCAATAAATAAGTAAATAAATAGGAAGAGACTGGGGCTCGAGAGATGCGCCAACAGTTAGGAGTGATTCCAGACCCAGAGTTCAGCTGCTAGCATCCATATGGGTGACTTACAATCACATAAAACTCTAACTCCGGGGAATCTGATGCTTTCTTCTGTCCTCCATAAACATGTGCACAGAAGTAGTATGTGCACACATGCAAAATAAATAAAACCCACCACTTAATGTTTTGTGTGCATTTGGGGAAGAGAAGTTGAAACAGTGGTTCTACACATATAGACACAAAGCCCGGGGCAGTTAGGGAGACTACATAACCACTCTCACTCACTAAAGGATGGAAATCCCAAGTTAGACAGAAGACTGCAGCCCTGCTCTCACTCATCCATCCTGTTCTTGCCTGTCACACCCAAATATAATGTCTATGCTTTCACATTCTTCTGAATAATTTTCCTGGATGTTGACTTAATACTTCTGTAAGTGGTCAAATTGTGCACTGGCTTTTCTCTGTGTCTACATGAGCACCAATTATTCTGCAGGCCAACTAACTGACTCTGTTGAAAATATCTACCAGCCCATACTCCTTACAATTGTTCAGTTATCCCAGTATGGTTCACTGAGGCTGAACACTCTCCTTCCAATAATGACAACCTTTTCAGTCTGTTATATGTTTATTGTATCATGGAGAAACACTGTTTTAAAGTCTAAAACCCAAGTAGGTAACCCCATGTTCACAATTCCATTTTAATTGCCACCAATCAATTTAAATGACAAGACATAAGAATGGTTTTTTTTTAACTAAATCACAATTACCATAAGCTCCACTGTACTTTTTAACTTTGTATGTTTTCGGCTTAGAGCAACAAGTTTTTTTTTTTTTCTTTTACACCTGAGATGAGAAATGTATTCTCTTATCAATTAACCACCCTTAAGACAAATTGCATATGTGTTTGAGTTCAGCTGTGCATATGTAAATGTGTGGGTGTGCCTGATTGTGTTCATGTATGTCTATGTAAACGTGTATGTCTGAGCCAATGTGTATCTGGGTGTGTCTGTGTAAATGTTTCAAGCAAATTCATGCACATCTCATTTCTAAGTTGCAAATGGTGGTAAGAGTCCATCAGAAAGTAACACATGAAAAACTTCATAGAAACACAAGGATAAGTTGTTTAATATGGCTCAGTTTACACCATGGGCATGCATACATTCAGAATAACTGACACTCATATCAACTGTGTAGGTCTATAAATTATGTGCAGTATAATTTATAAGTAACCAAATAGGTAGCCAAAGTAGTTTCAGTAAGATAAAGAGATGAGATGCACTCACCTGGTGATTAGCCTGGAGAGCTAATACAGACTGCTTTAGATTACAGTAGTTGAAGCGTCTGTACCTTGGTACTCTTTTTGTGGCTAGTCAGTGTACTGACCACTGTATAAAGAAAGATATTTTTATAATATTTTATTATAATTTGCTATAGGCAAGAAAATTACAGAAAGGATAGAAAGCTGCAGGACTCCTCTCTCTCTTTTGCCTGCACCTTCTGGGAGGGTAGCCAGTGAACATTCTGTGTGCGGTGGTGTGCTGTGGCTAGTGTGGCTGGTGTGGCTGGTATGGCTGGTGTGGCTGGTGTGGCTGGTGTGGCTGGTGCGGCTGCTGTGGCTGCTGTGGCTGCTGTGGCTGCTGTGGCTGGTGCGGCTGCTGTGACTGGTGTGGCTGCTGTGGCTGCTGTGGCTGCTGTGGCTGCTGTGGCTGCTGTGGCTGCTGTGGCTGCTGTGGCTGCTGTGGCTGCTGTGGCTAGTGTGGCTGCTGTGGCTGGTGCGGCTGCTGTGGCTGCTGTGGCTGCTGTGGCTGGTGAGCAACAGAACACACTCACATAGCTATCACAATAAGCAAAACTCACATTGTGTTTTTCAATGGCCCCTCAAAAACACAGGAAAATAGAAGTTAATATCTAAATGGGTAGAAAGAAAGAAGAAAAAGAGAAAATGTATTTTTTCAATAAAACTATTTACATATTCTTGTGTGTCTTTGTGTCTCCCTGTGTGTATTTATGTATGTGTGTGGGGGGGGGGTGGCTTTCAAAGAATATACCATGATGCAGGGATAATTTATTACTTTAAAGTGAGACAATTTTATAAAAATTGCACATGATGGGCATTCAGCCAGAACGCACTGAAGGAGTAGCAATTATAAAGCTCGAGTATCATCAGTGGGACACATTGGTTGCTTGTTTATTTGGGGTATCCACCTGGAGACTAGAAGTGCAGAGCACCAGATGCCCAGAGCACAGCACAGTACCTGTGAACCACTGGCAGGGCAACCTTCCCCATGTGCAGCTCAGTTACCACACCCATTACCTCCACAGAAGTTAAGAAGAGTGTGGTGTGCTCAGCCATGCGTTGAAGGACTTCAGAGATAATGTGATCATCTGTAAGAGTTGTGTGCTTTATCTGTCACCACTCTCTAAATGATAACATTATCAACTGCTTTTTCCCATTTAACAGGTGTGCTGGCTGGTTTTGTGTGTCAACTTGACTCAAGCTGGAGTTATCACAGAGAAAGGAGCTTCCCTTGAAGAAATGCCTCCTTGAGATCCACCTGTAAGGCATTTTCTAAACTAGTGATCAAGCAGGGAGGGCCCAGCCCATTGTGAGTGTTGCCATCCCTGGGCTGGTAGTATTCTTTCTTGTGTGTATTCTCTCTCTCTCTCTCTCTCTCTCTCTCTCTCTCTCTCTCTCTGTGTGTGTGTGTGTGTGTGTGTGTGTGTGTGTGTGTGTGTGTGTACAAGTATTGGGAGCTGACTTTAATAGAAAGCAGCTAGATCAACTTTGCAGCCATCTGGAACCATATACCCTGATGAAAGACTTGGTTTTCAAAAGCCTATAACAGCTGAAGCACACTCTGATAAATATAGTGTTTATCCCACATAGCTTGTTTTGCTGTTTAGTGACCTCAGCTGTATGGTGCACATGGCATGAGTTCATGGGCTCCTGGCAGGGTTTATAAGCTGCGCCTGGGAAGGGATCGCGGGCTCACCATCTTGACTACCAACTGCTAAGCATCCTGAGTAAACTGCTGTGAGAAGGAACCGGTTGTTTCATGTCTTAATTCCTGTTGGTCAGGGTTGGCGAGGCACATACAAGAAAGCAAACTGAGCAAGCCAGGGGAAGCAATCACCTCGTGGCCTCTGCATCAGCTCCTGCCTCCAAGTTCCTGCTCTGTTTGAGTTCCTATCCTGACTTTGGTGATGAACAGCAATGTGGAAATGTAAGGTGAGTAAACCCTTTCCTTCCCAACTTGCTTCTTGGTCATGATGCTTTGTACAGGAATACAAACCCTGACTTAGACAAATGGTCTCTCAAGCAGTCTCTCAAGCGCTCTCGTGCTCTCTCTCTCTCTCTCTCTCTCTCTCTCTCTCTCTCTCTCTGTGTGTGTGTGTGTGTGTGTGTTTATGTGTGTTTGCCTGCCTGTCTGTTTAATCTATCTATTTACATATCTATATATCTGTAGATAGAGATATAGAGAGATAGATGCTATAGATATATAGATAAAGATGACATAAGTAGATAGATGTATAGATATAGATAGATAGATAGACAAATACACACAAATGTGCACCTACACAGCAAGAATGAGCGAGATCATATCCAAAATAATTAGAAAACTAATCCTGAGGTTCTTACAAGTATTAGACAAGTTCTTTACCACTGAGCTATAAAACTATCCTGAGTTTCTCTTTCTGAAATAAGCCTTCACTAAATTGCCCAAGCAGGCTTTGAACCTGTGATCCTCCTATTTTAGCCTCCTGGTGACTACATGTTAGGCCTGCACCACTAGCCCCAGCTGAACCTTACCTTTAGAGTAGAAAAGATGAATAATAACTGCTAAGCTAAACACAAGAATAATCCTCATAAAATGATATGCAAAATGGGTGTAACAATATATATATATGTGTGCATATAATCAAACATGTATTTGTATGAATATACACTAATAATTAATATACTAGTAATGTATTTATTTAATATGAAATATATTACATATTTAGTATAATATATGTATTGCATATTTAATATATTTATTAAATATGATTGCTTTAATATAATGCAATATATAATTACTAATATAAATAATATATTTGTAATATATTAATTATAATTACATATTCACAATATATAATTTAATATAAAATATAGTATGTATTTAATATAATATATAATATTATATGTTTAATATATGTTTACATTAATACATCATAAAATAATATAATTAGCAATATATTAGTTATAAGTAATAGTATATTGCTAATATATTAGTGTGTATATTATATGCATTTATATATGCTTATGTGCATTACACACATATTGGCCTTAATATATATGTATGCAGCATTTTAAAGCTTTGTGAATCTTTATTTATCTTCTAATAAGAGAACATTCTTGCTCTCTTCCTGGCAGACACTGAAAGATCTGTGAAGTATAAGTCAGTGCTTTAGAGAAAAATAGGGATCTGTCAGACAATACTTTAATTTCAAACTTTTACTATCCAGAATTTAAGAATATATATTCCTGTTTTGAGCAGCCATAGAGTATGTGGTAGTTTGTTAAAGCTACAAGCTTAGCCAAAGCTGGGCCTCCTTTAATCTGACTTCAGGACTATGAAGGAGCACAAAAGGAGCTCAGACACTTACTTAGTCAGTTTACAGATATGACAAAATAGACAACACTCTGCCAAAGAACAACTGAGTGTTCCCGAAATATCAGAGCACACCTGGAAATTCCAGCACTCAAGAGGATGAACAAGGAGATTGCTATAGAGTCTGAGGTTAGCTGAGTCTGTAAACACAACTTAAGAAGCAGGCAAGAACATTCCCAGCCTCTCTGAACACACAGTTAAGCTCTCCTAGCCCAATGCACAAACTAAACCAAACAATAAAGCTACTTCTCACAGAGGCTAGATTCCCAGGGGGCTCTAGGAAACTTTAGAGAGTGTTAAAATTATTACATACCCCCACGGGAGTTGTGAGTAGAAAGAGATAGGAATAGAACAATACACAGGAATAATACTGTTTAAAGGGCTACTTCATTGCTTGTAAATTACATCTCAATTAACTTGAGACTTTTAATTTATGACAGGATGTTGTGGAATGAAATCAACACAAATTTTAATTTCTAAAATTAGAAAATGAAGTAAGGTGTCAGACTTCAGCAAATAAAACAGAAATAAATGTGTCAAAGTCAGCAGACAATCTGGCTCCTTAAGAAGGTTGGACTGAGCGAACTCCCAGGGCCGCCTTTATTCCTGTTGTCTCTTGAGAGCTCTATGAATCAACTTATATCACCTTTTCTCTTGCATGTTACAGTCAATGTTCTAGTTTATGTTTATATTTACATGTTATAGTTTTCTGGAGTGGATGGCCCCTGTGAGTGGGATTTTAAGCAAGTAGGGTCTCTCAGGTGCCTCTCATGATGCATCTTTAGTAATTATCATCAGAAAGCCACCTGCATCTCAGAGGGAGTAGGCCAGCTCTTCTGTTTGATTCAAGCAAGCACTAAGGATTCAGAAGCTATATCCCTCAGAGAGAACCTTCCAACCTTTCATGGTGAGCTCTATTCTCCTGGAATACTTTTTAAAGAGTAATATAATTTCACTGAGATTTGTCAGATTTCTATATATTACAGATGAGTCTATGGTGGGGTACACTCTGGGCATGCCTCTGTCCCAGTGAGGAGGATGATCATACACTCCTAATAAGAGAAGGAGAAGCCCTTCTCTAGTCACCTTTGTCTTGCTTATTATCGACTGACCTTGGCTCATCACCTGGACACTAGCTGTGACTAGCATTGTGTGCTGCTGACATTGTAGATATTGCTGATCTGTAACCTTAGTTGGGTCTGGTAGCTGTTAATTAAATCCTGACCTGTGGATAGATACTATACCATAGGAACTCATGACAAGCACAAAATGTAGCCACAGGTTTTTTGGTTGTTCATATTTAGCCCTTGTCTTTGGGATGGACTAACGTAGTGTTCTTTCTTGTGTGTCTCTGTGTCTCTCTGTGTGTATTTATTTGTGTGTGTGTGTGTGTGTGTGTGTGTGCAAGTGTGCAAGAAAGCAAACTGAGCAAGCCAGGGGAAGCAATCCTCTTGTGGCCTCTGCATCGGCTCCTGCCTTTAAGTTCCTGCCCTGTTTGACTTTGGTGATGAACAGCAATGTGGAAGTGTAAGCTGAATAAACCCTTTCCTTCCCAACTTGCTTCTTGGTCATGATGCTTTGTACAGGAATACCAACCCTGACTTAGACAAATGGTCTCTCAAGCTCTCTTTTTTTTCTCTTTCTCAGTGAACAGTATGTAAAATGACAACAGTGTCAAGTATATGTCTCAGGGGGACTTCATAGGAGCCAGACACCCTGGTGACATTATATTTGTCTTCCCAGAGTTCTGTCCTTCTTTTCTGGTTAGCTTGGCTGTCATAGCCAGTGACAAGCCCTGTCATTTTTCAACCTTTGTGTTCCTGAGCACACCATTTTAAGCTTTACTTTCCTCTAAACCCTAGCATTTATTTTCACCACAACATTTTACTTGGCTGTTTGATCATATCACAATACTGTCAACAGAAAGAGAAAACCATATGCCATTGATGAAATAGATTTGACAGTCTTGTTATAAATTTAGAGAGGAAAAAGAATTGTGACTCCTACTGTACCTGAAAAGATCAAGGCGTGGGAGCCAAGACCCACTGCTACCCTGGCAAGGCAGTGCATGCATGAGTGTTTGGTGGCCTTCAGAAGTGTTCAGTTATGTGGCTGTGCTTCTGTCCTTAGATAATCTCGTGGGCTTAGAAACATATTGCTGTTGATGACACCCACCGGGAAGATGTTAGAGAACAGGATCTGAGCAAATTTGAAGCTGTCTTCATCCGCTCAAACTTGTCAGCTTTTAAGAGTCTATAACAACAGGGTTTGTTGATTGTTGACATTCCTTCACGGAAGGGGTTGGCAAGCATCACTTGGACCCTTGAGGACCCACATGACCTTGAGGTCTAGAGATGTTCTAGAGTAATTGGGTGGAAGAGCTTAACTGAAGATGGCCTCATCTATGCAGTATAGGGAAGTTATCACTGCTGGAGGAAGTTGCAGCTTGTCCGGTTTGATTCAGCCCTGTTTTTTCAAGAAGCCCCTCTTCTACCCTTTGTCCAACAAACAGATCTCATTAATTCCCTGGTTCCTGGGGTAAAATCTGACAGAATTATACTTCAGTTTGTTGGTAAGACAGGAGATTGGGGTAGATATTGTTTACATCTCCCCAGTGGAATAAGTTCTTGAAACAGCAGAGATGCTCTAGGGAATGGCTCTTTTCCTGATGTTTTATCAGAGGAATGTTCTGCAAATAATGTCACAGTTATGTATAAGCATGGTGTCCAGGAGAAAGGCAAGTGGGTGATGCTAATGGTTGTATCATTCAGACTGAGAGCTAACGAAAAAAAAAAAATGACAGGCCCATACCTTGTCATCACTGTATCTATCTTTGGCAAACTTGTGTAGTTCATATTATGCACAAAAAAAAAGGTTATTTAAGATACGTTATGGGACTGTAATTTTTCTTAATTAACCTCAGCCTGATCCCATGCTAATGGAAATAACACAAAACAAAATGGTCACTTGGTAGAGGCAATGCTCTGTCTGCTTCATGGAACAGCTGTGGTCAAGGCTGGAGAGGAGCATGGAGATGAGCAAAGCAGACAGTGGGGGCTGTCAATGTACATGTCAGAAAGGGCAGTGCACATATTAATGTCAACATATAGTGGGTCGCTTTTTGTATAGAGCAGATGGAGAAAAGTGAACAAATTTTTATTTTAACGGAAAAGGGGAGACGATAAGGTTTATAGAAAGACTTCTCTCCAGCAACAAGGTAGTTAAGTGCCTCCTGTTTTGTGAGTAGTTGAGTCCCATAAAGGAATTCCTGTAACATAACCACCATGGAATCTATAGAGACAGGTGTCTTTCTGATCACCTTCCCCCTCCCCTGCACTCTCCTCCTCTCCTCTCCCCTCCTCTCCCCTTCCACTTTCTCCTCTCCTCTCCTCCCCTCTCCTCCCCTCCTCTCCCCTCCCTCCTCTCCTCTCCAGTCTTTTCTCCCCTTCCCTCCCCTCTCCTCCCAGCCCCTCCCCTCCCCTCTTTTCTTTCTTTCTCTCTGCTGTTACCCTCAGCAGTCTAGTAGGTACCCTTAATCATTTAGGAATTTTTGACTCAAGGCAAGCTAAGATTCATGGCTTAGATGTGCAAATGAACTTTGTATGGAGTAGACAGTAAGAAGTAGAGTTTGAGATTTGATTAAAAATAGAAAGGCATTCATTAAGGAGTAAAATCAAACCCGGAGCAGGGATGTAAGCTTCTCATAGAGTATATACCCAAGTGTTCATTGAGGGAGAGGCACAATTAAGTGTCTTAACAGTCACCATGTATTTAAATTTGGTGGCTCCTAACTTATATCTGAAGGTTGCTAAAAATGCTTCTTGATTTCCTTTCCTCCCTCCCTCCATCTCTCCCTTCCTCCTTTCCTTCCATCCATCTTCTCTCTCTCTTCTTTTCTTTACTTATTTTTATTAGTGCAGGTCTGCCTTGGGTGGGCTCATTATCTGATCATGTAAAATCAAGGCCATCTTGGCTCCCAAAAAAGGTTCTGCTGAGAAATAGAAAGTTAACAGTTAACAGCTGGAAGTGGGAGTGGGGAGGCCTTAAGCAGCTGTTAAGTGTATTCTCACTTCTCAGCTCACAAGAGGTTCTTCTAGGGTCCTGCATAAGTGGCTCCTTTACCTTCCGGTATCTCTGCAATTGTCCTGGCCTTTCTTTCCTGCATCAATCCCATAAGGGGCACAAAGGCTTATACCTGAGGTGTTTGCAAGAGTTGTGCTTATGCATCCACCACTCTACAGGTCACCATCCATCCTATTTTTCTCTTCACCACTGGACTCCTTCAGGAGACTTGTATGCATGCCAGTCCACCTCCTGGACAGATGGAAAGAGCTCAACCACCTGCACCAGGACTCTGAGATCAGGACTTTTAGATTGATTGTGGGGTTTACTGCTAAGTGGGTCTATGAACAGGAGCCAGCGCAGAAACTCATTGCATTATTTGTGCACTTTACAGTGAAAGCTTTACCTGTCACCTTTTTTACAACCTGCTTCTATTGTGTTCACCTTACTATAGGAAGACAAAACAAAGACCATATCTGAAATTGAAATATTTGCTCCCATTTTATCATACTGACTTGGCATTTTGACTTAATTGCCACAAATATAAATCATATGCCCCATAGAAACTCATATTGTCTCCTGATTTATTGATTGCATGACTGGCAGATAGATTAATTGAACAAATCCACTTTCCCAATCAGATTCATCAACTTACCTATGACTTACCTCTGGTAAAATATTGATACACTATATACTATTAATAAATATTTAGAATTCCAACATGCTTTTGCCTTGAGTCCTGCAAAGGCTGATTCTAAGATTTCATATTTATTAGAGATGACAACTATTTTGGAAATGCCTTTGCAGACTGAAGCTGATGTAGCTCAGCATATGTATCCAATAAAATAGTACAATTTTTTAGACATTATGGTATAAAACATATTATTAGCATATCTCAGAATCCTACAAGACAAGCAATTGTAGAGAGATCTAACAAAATTTTAAAGGAACTGCTCATAAAACAAAAGGGGGATATAAATACCCCCATTAAGTGATGCTTTATTGACTTTACAATTTTTAAATGTCAATGAAACAGATAACACAGTTGCTGAAAATGACTGGATATTAGAAATGACTGATAACCTATATATGTGATACCAGCCTGTATATGTGATAACTTCAGGGTGGAATGTAGAAAATGTGTTACATTAGGGAAGAAGTTTTGTATTTCAACATGAGCAGAAAAACTATGGATTTTCTCCAAATTAATGAAAATCAGATTTGACCAGGGGAGATGCTCTGAAGATCCAAACTGCAAACATAAAAGAAATCAAGAAGATCAACAAAACAAGTAGTGTGTATTACTGATCCCTTTACATGGAAACAGATCTAAGATTGACTTAAACATGAAAATGTCTCCACCCAGGACTTCAGCTAAGCATAGTCAATAATTCTGGTTGGCTACAGAATCCTCAGGATTTATAATGTTATCCTGTCATATGGTATGAATACAAATTTATATTAAAGTTTGGTTATACAGTCCAAACTAACTTGTAAAAGAAAGACAGATGCCTTACCTGCTTGAACAAAGAGAAAAGAATCATCTTTGGCTAAATTGTGTGCACTGTATATCCTATACATGTGTTAATACAGAAACTTATGTTACTATGAAATCATATATGTTCACCAAGAACAACAAGACACCAATGAAGTTAAAGCAGCCCTGACAAGATTAACCTTTGATGTTGAAAATGATGCTGACACACAGAGACACATGTATTCCAGCATCCTGCTTGATCCTACCTCACCACTACCTCGGTACTATTTCTTCAAAAATCTGTATCTGGAACAATTTTTAAATGGTTAGCTAGATCATCCAGCATCACATCCTGTTCTAGCCAGAACTTTATTTAAGCCCTGCACGTTCAGAGAAAACAGAGACTGGACAACAAATGTTATAGTTAGATTTCTTAAGACTGGCCAATATCCCAATTTTCTTTGGGCCCCCAAAAGAAAACAATGCCCCCAGATATCAGGAAGCAATTTTAAGAAAACAATATCCCATTCCCAAAAAGCAGGGTGGTGGTTTTTAGTCGTTCAGTGGGTGAATTATTCATGGTCTTAGGGAGAAAACAAAGGAAGAGAGGTTAGATTCAGAAATCTCATTGTCTCTTTTTCTTTTCTCTCTCCTTCTTTCTCTCCTGTTGTGAACCCCCCACGCTTGGGTATCAAACTGTTGTGCTTATTGGAGCCCCACGTTGGGCGCCAAACTGTCGCGAACCCCCCACGCTTGGGCACCAAACTGTTACAGCCCGTACTGCCCGTTCCGGTCCGAGGGTCAGGGTCTAGCGAGAGAGAGAGAGAGTGGAAATAAAGGGGAAGAGACGCGAAGAATGGAGACAAGACAGAGATTCTGATCAAGTCTCGTTTATTGAAGGGAATTCTGAGCTATTTATAGACTTTTGCCACGTGCCTTATAGGTGCGTGGATACCACGTGCCTTACAGGTATTGATATGACATAAGCCTTACAGGCGTCTATAGCATGGACAGCACGTGAACTACATGCCTTGCAGGCGTGACTACCACGTACACCTTACAGCTGGGGACAATAAACAACAACACAAAATATGTGGGATATCAAAGTGTGCTTTAGCTGTTATAGGCTATTGAAAACCAAATCTTTCGTCAGGATATATGGTTCCAGATGGCTATAAAGTTGATCTAGCCGCTTTCTGCTAAAGTCGGCTCCCAACACTCTCCTATCTAGTGTTAGTCAGGAAAGAGAGGGAGAAGGAAGGAAAAGAAAAAGGAGGTATAAGAATGATAAGATAAGGGATAGATTATTGAATCCACTTTTAGACCAAAGAACATTAATAAACCAAATAATTTACATTGGGTATGAACTTTGTATATTGATAGAAATTTAAGGTTTTTTTATTTGTTTGTTACAACATATTATGTGTATATTTTCAACTCATGTTTAAAGTATTGTACCTATGTAATTCTTAAAAATGAAATGTGAAGTTCTAGATCATTTGAAAGCTGCTTTACAAACTGTTTGGGATAAAATAGAAATACAAGTTAGAAGTCAATCAATCAAGCTTACTGTTCACATTAGGTAATTAGAGAGATATGTTTCCTAGATTAAACAGATAGTTAGCAGGTAGAAACAAGCAATTCAGATATACTATAGATAGACAGATGATCTACAAGAACCTCAGAGATCTACAAAATATGGCATTTAAAGATGTATTATTAATAAAAGGTCTTTATGACACTGGGACATGTCTGTTCCTGGCAGCACCCTCCTTTTACTTCAAAGATGGTGAGCATCTAAGAACTTCCTTATGGAATTTGCTTCAAATGTGGTGAGCTAGCCACCAGACAAAAACTTCCCTTGCTTCAAGTGCTGACAGTATACTATACAAACTGTAGACAAGCAGGGAAGTTGACTGCTGAGCTTTGCCAAGACAGAGTAAGCACTCATTCATATTTCTGGCTTCTCAGAACATTCTGTCATATTCTGGGCCAGAAGGCTGAAGGTGCTGCTCATATGGCTCAAAGAAACCTTTAGTGACTGTCCAGGCACCCAGATCCTCTGCCTTTTCTAACTTTTGGAAGCTGCTTGCTTTATACTTCCAAGTCAGGCGTATTTATTTTTCTAAGGTTTCTGAATGGAGTTGAAGACTAGATAGAGTCTCACATTTAGGATTAAAATATGTTTTTATGTCTAAAGGGGTATTTATAGGTTGAAATATGCACATTATAATAGAAAATGATTTAAGTACAGATGTCTAAACTCACTAGATATAATAGATAATAAAATACTTTCTCCAAGGTTTACAAATACTAATGGACTGGACATTGTGAACGTAATTTTATTTGATATGCTTTCCTAAAATAATTGTTATTATTGTATATAGTTTATCAAATATAAAAGAAAGAACCTTTCATTGGAGTAAAAGTGGAAAATGTTGGGGATGGTTTTATGCACTGTGTATTCAGATGCTGATTTCCATGCTCAGACATCTGGTTACCATTGGACAATGGCATGGTCAAGTATCTCCAATCTCAATGTTATGTAAAAATTGTTTTCCATCACCTATGACTGGTTAATCAAAGTAGTGATCAGCCAATTATCTGGGTGGGAGAAGAGAATAGGGCAGCACTTTTGATTCTATTGAGGACTCCAAAGAAACCAAAGAGTAGAGAGGAAAGAACAAGAGAAGAGGAAGGTATAGAGAGACCATGTGAATGGACCAATAGGATTAGCTATGAGATCATGATGAGAGAGCAGCCCTTAGGACACACATGGACCAGGGTGAGCTAGGGCAAGACCAGATGGCAAGTAATGGGGCATTTGCTGGGTAGTAGTACCCTAGTCATGTTAGAATGATTCAAAACCTGCCCAGATTAGTAACAGTAGCTTGTAAATAAAAATACCAGGTCTCTGTATCTTTATCCAGGAGTTAAAGCAGTTTAGAGTTGGTATGAAAACACCTTACTTGAGAGCAAAAAGTTATACTTTACTATCTAGAAATAAATGAGTTTTGACAAATATACAATCAAGATATAGAAATTTTCCATCTCTAAAAATATTCTCTCATGTTTCTTTTATGTCCATGTTCTAGCCCCTCAGAGACATGGCACAGTTTTCTAGTTAGCTTTTTCAGATGCATTTTTTTGCATGTGACATTACAGAATATGTAACTTTTTCAGTAGCTTGTTTCCCTTAACTTTCATTTGTTGTCTGGCCTATTAATATATCAACAGTCTAATTTTATCATTGTATAACATTTTATTGTGAACTTTTAGGGATTATCATCTTGACCATTCAGTTTTCAGATCTATAAGCTAAATAAAACATTACTT
Organism: Arvicanthis niloticus; assembly: GCF_011762505.2. Lineage (NCBI taxonomy): Eukaryota > Metazoa > Chordata > Mammalia > Rodentia > Muridae > Arvicanthis > Arvicanthis niloticus. The sequence continues at coordinate 49,016,513 of NC_047665.1, read as the reverse complement.
TCTCTATTAAGTGCCCAGAGTCAGGTATTTTGTTATGGCAACAGAGAAATGACTGAGAGAGTAGTAATCAATGGTTCTTGAGTTCTATGGGTAGAAATGCATTGGGGTTGGATCACTGACCAATTACAGGTATCTCTTTATTCACACTTGCTTCAATTAAATCATGATGTCACAAACCATCATAGGATGATGAAAATAACCAAAGATACAGCATGTTGTTTTGTTTAGGTCTTCTTGTGATGTATTGTTTAGCATTTACTATCAAATTCCATTCTCTTTGCTTGTAAAGTATATGTTCCAGAAACCCACAGTGACTGCAGCAAAAGGAAATGGGAGTGTTTTGCAGAGCATGCAAAAAAGTGTTTCACCTTTCCACAGTGCAGAAGATATACAATCAGGAAAGGAAAGAATGGTAGACACCCAGACATGAGGCTCAGAGGAATCCCAGCATGAAGTAATACCCTGAAAAAGAAGCTGAAGAATGCAAGCAACCATTTTCAGTAAAGCTTTCCAATGGGAAGAGTAAAAGCCGAAAGGACTGGCTTAGACAACTAACAGAAAGAACCAGACTCACACATATAGAGAGATGGTGAGAAGAGAAACAAATGCTGTAGCTGAATGAAAAAATGGGTCAAATATGTATGATGTCAGAGCCTTAGTAAGAGTTTGTACTCAGGCTCAGTTAGTCAAGCAGTTGCTATGCTAGCATGAATACTTACGTTTCAGACCTCAGAACTCACCTTATAAATAGAACAGGCCTGGTACACACATATGATGCCAGCAATCCTGTTGCTAATGAGATGAAGACAGGCATCCCTGGAGCTCTTCCACCAGTATAGCCTACTAGGTAATCTCAAAGCCACAGAGAGACTATAACACAAAATCTAAGTGACCAGAGAGTGATGAATGAGAATAAATTGACCTGTGGCCTCCACACAAATGAGCACGCATGTGCATATGTACACTCATCTTTACACAAACAAGAGAGCATGAACTCTATTATTAGAACTAGCGGGGACCATGGATGGGTCAAAAACTTAGATTTAAATTGTGATACATTTAAAAAGTAAATCCTAGCAATAATGAGAAAGTATTGGTTATGGAAAGATGTAGAAAGAGCTCTCATGAGAACAGTGTTGAAGGGTCAGTAGAGTATTACTCAAAGGCTTTGGAATATCTTTCTGCAAACATTAAGCTTCAGGAAGGATGGATACTGAGTGCCTGATACCGCAGTTCAGCAGAATGAGTGGCTTTAATAACAGAAAGGAGACGGCATTGTTACCATCCTAACTTGGTTATGCATAATGAAACAATCCATTAAGAACCTTTAACATCATCAAAGAACTGTAGGTTATTCTACACACTTCAGAAATCTATTTTATAACTTAGTGCAAATGGGAGAGAAATAAACAAGTGCAAAACAATTTCCTTTTCAGTGGTAACTCCAAGAATCCTACATGCTGTTCTCTTACGAGTTTAGCTAATGCACATGAGTCCACTGGTATCTTAGTTCTGGTAGAATTTCATGGTATTCAAATACTAAAACTCTAGAAGATGTGTTCCCTCCGGGGAAGTATGAAATTGTACAAGATGGCTGCCCCATGATGATTTCATCTATTATGAGTATGGTCAGTATCATTTAGCTATTTGGATTGTCAATAGTTACAAAAGCAAAGCTTCTTCAAGTATTCAGAATGGAATTTTGCATTTCTGTTTCTCTGTCTTTGTGAAACTTAGGATGAATAAATAACTTTTGACTATTAGTTATTAAACAAAAGAGACTAGAGAACTTCCCTATGAGACCACATCTATCAGACCACACTGGAGAACTAAAAGCCATGTGACTTTTTACCGAATGCATGTTTATGCATGTGTGTGCCAAAATATGCTTGTGTATAATCTCAAACTGGAATAAAAAATCTACTCTATATGTGTCCCTCCTCCTTATGTGAGACAATGCCTCACATTATAGCTCAGGCTAGCCCGGAACTCAAGGTGATTCCTGCCTTTGTCTTCCAAATGTTTAGATTACAGATGTGAGCCAAGAAGCCCAGTATATTTTTAAAAGGGAAAATATTTATAGAAGAAGAAAATGAGCTAATTATCATTCTCTAGCTTATTGTGAACTAGGAATTAAAGATAAAAGACTCAGAACTCCAAGGGGAAAATATTTATTAGAATTAGATTGTTTTCTCCTTAATATTTGAGAAAACACGAATGTTTTGTTTTCCTTGTTAGTTAAAGCGTAAGTTTAGAATTCTCTAAAAGTAGAACTAACCACTTTGGGCTGACAAAGAACCAAAACAAAGAAAAGGGTTTAGAGTGCCCTTGAAATAAACATGTCTAATGAGTAAAGTTGGCTGCTTCCATTTTAAACACAAAGGAACACCCTCACAACCAACTGCACTATGGTTTTAGTTTTACTTTTCTTTGGGGTAGAATTTGTCTTGGTCTTCTCCCTCTTATATCAGGCTCTACTTAAAAGAATAATCAAATCAATGTTTCTGAGTGGTGGTCATAACTGGAAGGGCTCTTTGCCATGCTCTCGACCATGTGAGAGATTTGGAGGGGGTAAAATATATGCAACTCTTTTCACAGCTAGATTTAATCACAGCACGGATTGAGGATTAAGATTCTTTTCTAGCAATAGACACCAAAAAGCTTTCTCATGTTCCCATGTGAATATAAGGCTACAATGAACACAAAACAAAATTCACCCAAGACACCCTTAGTTTGGGAGGAATATTCCTGTGGTATCCCATATGCTTATCCAAATCAGCAACAACACTGAGATACAACTGTAATCAGGAACTGGAAATGACTTTCAGTAGTCACAATTACAAATTCGCTTTACTGAAAGTGGCCTGATTTACATTTTATTTTCCCCCCAACATCTGTGCTTCGTTTTATATTGCAGAAGTGGGAAGAGGAAGGAAACTCAAGAAAGCAGCATAGCTTTTATTGTTTATGATCCATCAACAGGTAGCCCAGACAGACTAGTCATCAGGCGTGGAGGTGTGATGGTTACACTGCCGTCAACTTGACAGGATTCAAAATCACCTAGGAGAAAAGCCTCTGGGCATGTCTATGAGGCTTTATCTAGATTATGTTTGTTGAGGAAGAAAGGCCCACTTTAATGGTTGGACTCAGTGGAAAAGAAAGCACGAACTGATGTGCATTCATCTCTCTCTGCTTCCTGACTGTGGACTCAAATGGCCAGCTACCTCAAGGCCCTGTTGCCAGGCTTCCCCTGCTATGATGGACTGTACCATTGAACTGTGCCATATAAACGCTCCTTCCTGTAAATTACTGTTGTCAGGTATTTTGTTCAAGCATCATGACCTACTGCCCAGATCTTCAGTCAACCTGGAAAACAATTAACATGCTACCATGCATCTGGCATAGATGGATCATCCAATCCTGCCTTCATTGGATCCCAAAACTGAAATTTGGTGGTGTGTTTGGGTTCACTGTTTCTATCAAATTAAGAATCAGGGATTTCTCTAGTCAGGGGTCATCCTGTGATTTCAGAGAGTACCATTTTCTCCTTTCTGTAACTTACTTCCTTTTTTCTCCTGCTAGAATGTCTTTCTTTTCTCTAGTTCACATTGTCATACTACTGACCATGATTGGACCTTGCCATGATAGCAAAGGCCCCTCTTCTGTCCTCCTCCCCCATTCCGCTCTCTGACTCTCTTTCTATCCTCTCTCCCCTCATGTGGCCATCCATACATTTGCTCAGGAAATGTTTTTATTTGATTCAAAATTCCTCGTGGTACTTCACTACCCTTAATTAAACTCACCTGTAATCCATCACATCAAATTTCTCATTTCATGTGGAAAGAGGCTGAGTTGAGATGGTTAATAAATTTATTTGACCATGCCTTATATACATTTTTCAAACAAAATTGGTCTAAGGTGTTTCTCTTCTTCCCCCTCTTTTCTCCTGTGTCCATGCTCCTACACACTAGCATTAAAAATTAGTTTCTGCACATGAAAAAGACCAACCTTTGCCTATGGATCACTTAATATAATACTTTAGGATACATCCATTTTCTTTGCAAATTTTACAATTTGGTTGTAATTTATAGCTTGGTAAATGTCTGTTGTATATATGCTGCATCTGCACTAGGCAGCCTTCAGTTGTTGGGCATTCCAATTCCTCACTGTTGTGCACAATTCAGCAAAAACACAGATGTGAAGGTAATCTTTGTGGCTTTTAAAGGTTTAAATGAGGTTAAACATGCCAACTAATATTATTGCCTGTATAGAAAGTTACTAGCAAGTTGATAATTGTCAGCAATTGAAAGATGAGCACTCTGAATGTTTCTTAGCTGTTCTACAGGGTAAATAATGTGTTTCCCACCTTGTGTGCTTAATTCATACTGCAGTAATTTGGATAATGGTTTACATAGAAAAACCTTACTTCTGCTACAGGATCAGGATGTGTAAGCAAAAACTTGAAAGTGTCCCTGGGGTTGACAGTGCCATGTGGTTTGGAGCTTAAATTTCTACCCCTGTGTTCAAGGCTAAATCCCAGGTGTGGCTCTATAGGGAGGCACTATTTAAAAGAGGTAGAGTTTATTATTTATTATTATTTATTATTTATTTATTGCCAGTCATGTGTGGTTCCATCCTAGGTCTCTGGGATGTCCAACCACTGGTTTCTGGTCATCCAGGCGATGCCATTAATTGGCTCCCTCTCATGGTGTGAAACTCAAGTTGGATCAGTCACTGGTTGGCCACTCCCATTGCACCACTATTTCTCCAGCACATCCAGCAGGTGGGACAAATTGTAGGCTGAAGGTTGTATAAGGGTTGATGTTTCAGTCTCAACACTGGAAGCCTTGCCTGGTTACAGAACAACCACAGAACCTGCATGGGTCTGAGCTAGGTTCCCTGCATACATGTTATGGTTGTTAGCTTGGTATTCTTTGTGGGTCTAATAGTGGGAGTCTTTCATCTGCACTTGGGACTCTTTTCCTCCTACTGAGATGCCTCACCCAGCCTTGATATGAGAGTTTGTGTTTAATCTTATTGCAACTTGACATACCTGGGAGGGCTGTCTTTTTTATAGGGAAAGAGTTGATCTGGGGTAAAGGAGTGAGGGACTGGTAGGCATGGAGGGAGAAGAAACTGTGTTCAGGATGCAATGTATGAGAAAAGAATAAAAAAAAAAATAAAAGAAGTGGGGTATAATGGACACCACTCAGTCTGTGAGGGAGTTTCTTGATTTGTTTAACAGAGGGAATTAGATCTGCCATAAATGCAGGAATATCATTCCTTGTGCTAAGGTCTTGGACTGAATCAAAAGCAGAGAGCAAAGGGAGCACCAGCACTTACCTCTGCTTCTTGACTGGATGGACTGTGCCCTCAAACTGTGAGCCAAATAAATCCTTCCTGACTTACCCTTAAGTGGCTTTTGCCAGGTATGCTTTCACACTGATGAGGAAGCAACTAGACAGTCAGTCATGGACCCCTTCAAGGCACACAGTCCCTAGGCTTCACTGACATCAGCACCTAGATTATTCTACTGTACAGAGCCCACTGAATGCAGGTATGTATGATATAAAGGGGAAAGGTGTGAAAAGATAAAAATTGACAATTTCAATAAAAGTGTTTGTTAAATGTATTTCAAATACATTTTCATGATGGGGTAGAGGAAGGAGAATCTGAACTGCTCTCAAGACAGAAGCGTTTGTGCGGTTGTTTGAACGGAAGCCACAGAGGAGATTATCCAGCTTGCTGCTATTTATACCTAGGAACAATTGTGTTCACAGTTCTGTCTCTTTGTACGATTGCTGAATTACATAAATGAGACAGCTGCGCTGCACTGGTCCATCAGACAGTGGATACAGAGAAGGCAGACAGGGTTAGGAACAATCGAGGCAATTAAACAGAGGTCAAAGATGAGTGTTTAAAAGAAAAAGGAAGCAACATCCATTTTCCCAAAAATAGTGGGAACCTCTGATTAGTATCCATGCCTACTATATAATTTCTAGAAAATACCCTATAATCAAAGTCAACAGAGAATTCAGAACTTGGAGTAGTTGTAGACAGAAACACCCAAGACAATAAGAAAGAAATGGGAGGGGCTAGAGAGATAGCTCAGAAGTTAAAAGTGCATACAGTTCTTCCAACCAACCGAGTTTGGTTCCCAGCATCCAAGTTGAGTGACTCAAAGCAACTTCTAACTCTGGCTACAAACCTCTTCTGGATTCGGTGGGCACTGTACTCACATGTGCACATAACCACACAGGCACACAGAGACACAAACACAGGCACAGGCACAGACTAACAGACAAACAAACACATAGACAATACACACACACACAAAAAAAAAAAAATAGCCTGGTGTGATGGTAGTCTTTAATCCTGAGACTTGGGAGGCAGAGGAGACAGAGGCAGAAGAGGCAGATCTCTGTGAGTTCAAGTCCATCCAGGGGTAGACAGTAAGACTCTATCTTAAAACTAACCAAATAAATAAATAAGTGAAAGAAACAAAGAGAAATGTGTGAAGAGAAAACTTAATAAAGGAGCTAGAAATGTATGGATCATTGCTGCTGAGGTGGGGAATTCTGCTCTCTTATTTTTAGCACTCTGTCCTGAGCCACACTGGGCACCCTGATTCCTCCATCATCATCACCCTCACTGTGCTTCATTCCTTTATGGAGTCCCAGGCTCTGTGCATTCATGAAAATAGCTATTTAGCAGTCATTTAGCTCTAGGAAGAATATTTAGATGCTCATATTTGACAGATTTCAAGCCAAACCAACACATGAATGCAAAGACCAAGCCTATATCTAGTAGCCCTGGGAATAAAGAGGAGTCTTCCCAAAAGAAGAAAAATCTAGGATAGCTGAAGCATCTGCCAATAAACCAAGAAAAGGAGTAGTTGGAAAATCATCATAGAAGCAGGAGCCCTGAGAGGCAAAGTTTCCTAGATTTATAGCCTATTGTGGGGACTTTGATGACAACAGACACAAAGGGGACAAAGGCTACAATCATTCTTGTTTGTTTACTTCTTTATCTGGGTACTAAAGGATTTGGTTTTGTTTTTCATTGTTGGTGGGTATACAAATGTGTCTGTATCTATATATGTGTGTGCTACCTGTGTACAAGTTCTCACAGAGGTCCCAGAGCGAGGGTGGGTCTGGAGGCATAAGTCATTATGACCTAGCTGATTTTGATGCTAGGAACCAGAGTTAGATCCTCCAGAAGAACAGCAAGTGTTCTTAACTGCTGTGCCATCTCTCCAGATACTGATTGTGTGTATGCAAGAGTATCTCAGAGGACCAGAAGAGAGTGACAGTTGAGAGCTTCTTTGCGGGTGCTGGGATTTGATACCCGAGCCCTCTACAAGAGCAATCATTGCTCTCAAGCACTGAACCATCACTGCAGCAACTTAATGTTCTTGGTGAAGTGAGAATCTCAGTCACCAACTCCTGTCATTCTTGTGATGCTTTAGGTATTGTTCCAAGGGCTTCATCTTCAATAACATCTAGTGCTTATAACAGTCATATGAGGTGATTATTATTTAGTTTTCCTATAAAAAACAAAGACATAAAGAGATTAAGAGACTTAAGCCACACAGCTAGCCAACGACAGCTAGAGAAATGGACAAATGAGGTAAAATAGGACCTTGGGGGCACACTATCTCCCTTTGTGAGGTCAACTCTCATGAAGTTAAAGGAAAAGGTATAGTTTGAGGCAAGGATGACATAATCTTTAATTCAGTGATAAAGACAACTGAGAGGCTAACTCTCTATATAAAGTTTAATTTAGGTTCTTCCTTTGTAAAAATGGGAAAACAACAAAAGAAAGGAAGAAAGCAAACACACAAAAATCTAAAAAGCAATCAATTCTATGAGCCATCAATATGACTCCTGGCTATTTACCCAATGGACCCCCAAGTTGACCTGTCACAGAGACATCAGCACATCAACATGTGTCTCAGGGCTACTCAGAAATCTGGAAATAAAGTCAGTCCACATGTTTATCCACAGAGGAATGAATGAGTAAAGGAAACTTCTTTTCTCATGAAGAACCAGTTAAGCTTCCAGGAAAATGGAGGCAACTGGAGGTAGCTAAACTAAATAAAGTAAGTCTCAGAAAGACAAAAGCTGTATGTTTTCTCTCATTTATGCTCCCTAAATTTCATATAAATACATAAAATCATACCTGTTTATACAACATGAAAGTAGAATCAAACTATCTAAAGGAACAAAGAAGAATAATGAGAAGGGAAGGGGTTCAAGAAAGGGGAGGGAAAGAGAGTCTGGCCAGAGTGAGTTTGAGGTATGCTATATATGAAAAATTTCTCCTGTAACACATTGCCACAAACACTGAATGTACACATAAACACTTAAAAGCACAAAACAAATCATATTTTACTAATATAGAAAAAAAGAATTTGAAAGTAAAAAGTTAACTAATTTATATTTTAGAAACATTATCTCGCCCATTACTTTTGTTCGTAGATTTTTTTTTATTTTAATTAAGATTCTGTTTTCACTGTTGAATCCTGACTAATGGTTGAAATCCAAGGAGCCTGTTTTGTTTCTGAGCTTGAGCCTCTTTAACGTGTCTCTTAGTGGTGGCACCTTGTTTTTCAACTCCTCCAAAACCAGATAAATAGAGTCTGTCTCTATTACTCTCTTTTCTCATTGCTGTGACAAAATACCTTGCAGGTGACTTAAGGGATGTTCTAGTTTCCTACCCAGGTGCTGTGAAAAAATGTGTTAACAAAAGTAACTTGCAGTGCTTTGAATAGGGAATGCTCCCTGATTGTCTTGGACATTTGAAGACTTGGTCTTGATAGGAAGTACATCAGTGAGAGCAACTGTGAGATCGAAAGCCTCCTGCACCTGCCTGTTTTCTTTGCTTCATGCTTGTGATTGAGGATGGGGGATCTCGAACTCCTGCTATGACCATCACATCAGTCTGCTGCAAATCACTCTCCACACTAGTAGACTCTTACCATCCTGAACTGCCAACCCAAATAAACCCTTCCTCCTGTAAGATGCCTTGGGGTAACTAATAAATACCTTGAATGGAGAAAAGGTTTATTTGACTTGTAATTCCAGGTTATGCTCCAGCATTTTTGGGAAATCAATTAAAGCAGCTAGCTACATCCACATCCAAGAGCAGTGAGAAACTCAATGTATACATGTTTTCTACCCAGCTTTGTATTATTACAAACTCCAAAGTGGGAAATGATGCTACCCTCTTTCAGGATAGGTCTCACCACATTAATATACTCAAGACATAGACATGTTTATGTATGAACCCCATCTAGACAATCTTTTATTGAGCCTCTATTACTAGGAAGGATTTACTTTGACTTGTAGTTCTAGGTATGACAACCTGTAATGGTGGGCAAGGTGCAGCTGCAAACAAAGAAGACAACTGGCCACATCACATCTATCGTTAGCAAGCAAAGCAGAGACAGAAAGTAAGTCTGAAGTATAAAACTTAAAAGCCCACCACCAGGGACTATCTTTCCCAACTGAGAATCTACTTCCTAATGTTTTAAAACCTTCCTATCAGCACTATGACCTGCGGTCCACATGTCAGATGCATGACCTTGTGGGGGACAAATTACAACCAAACCACAACAGAGTTTTTCACCCATTTTCACAACAACCCAAGTTTCAGGCTCCAGTGAGTCAAAAGATGTTGAATCAGGACTGCAACTATTGAACCTGTAGAGAAGACTGACTTATGGCACAACATTTTGGTCTTTTTCCTCATCCCAGTCCCTCATAGAAATAGTCACCAGACCAATGCTCCCTGGAAAAACAGTCATGGTGGCTGCATGTCCGCCTCATAGGAGAACTTTGGCTTTGAGCTGACATTTTCACATCCAGGAATCCCTAGGCCTCACACTTGACATGTGCATAGTTATTAACCTGGGTTTGGGTTTGAAAACCAACAGCAATTCTGACTTCATTAATATCTAGAGATACAGAGCCAAGAGGCAAGTTTGTTATAATAATAATAACAGAGAAAAAAACTGTTAATTAACATTTTGGCAACTCATAAAGTGATCTTGGGAAAACAATATTTGTGTGGTTCTAGTGAAAAATAAAAGAGATAAGCAAAAGAAAATGTGAGTTTTAGAAAATTTGAATATAGGTATGTAGCTCAGGCTAGCCTGGGACTCATGATCTTTATATCTTTGCTTCCTGAGTGCTGGATTTATAAGCATGTATCACCACACCCCACTGAAAAGTAGAATATTTCTTAAACTCTGTGGCCAGTCTGAAGTGGTGATAACTGAGTACTTAACTTTACCTACACTGATTTTGTGTATAACCAAATGTTACTGTTTCTAATTTATCTGTAGATTTATAAGATCCATTTAGCAACCGGTCATTATTTGGTTCAATATCTTTCCAAGCCCATTAATTAATAATCATTGCATACTATGTTATCTTATTACCAAACCACTGATTTTGAAGTCATGATGTTTATACAAAGTAGTTAACTATTTGTAATATACCACATCTTAGTTTACTATACTGTATTAGAAATAGCACTAACACAGACCCAAAAGTATGATGGTTTTTCTGAGCTCTTCCACCAGGGATAGGTGTTATTGATGTCAACTTGAGAGAAGCTAAAATTACCTAGGATATAAACTCCTGGGCATGTCTGTGAGGGAATGTCTAGATTGTATAAACTGTGGAAAACTTACCCTAAATGTGGATAGCATCATGCCATTGGCTTGTGGCTTGGGCAAAATAAAAAAGAAGAAGTGAACTGAGTACCAGCACCCATATCAAGTAGTCTCTGATGGCAGTTACAAAGTGACCAGCCACCTACTACTGCAGCCATGAGTTCCCCATCAATACGGTTAGACCTTCAAACTATAAGCCAAAGTAAGCCCTCCCTTAGGTTGCTGTTGCACCTCTCCCATCCACCAAATACACCTGCTTTAACTAATGTATCTGAACACTGGCTCCCCATTTGCTCCAGCTTCTCATGTTGTTTGGGAAAGTCATAGAACCTTTAGGACAGAGAAACTTGATTGAGGAAATACATCACTTGGGGTGGGCCTGGACAGTTTATATACCCTTACCCTGCTTTCTGCTTGCTAGCTCTGCTTCTTGTGGGTGGTTGAGAAATGATTTCTCTGATTCCGTCTCTGGCTTCTTGCAGCCACGCCTTCCTGACTCTGTGGACTCTAACACCCTGGAACCATAATCCAAATTAAACTTGTTTCTTTAAGTTGCTTCTGGACATGGCATTCCATCACAGCAACAGAAAAGTAACCGATAACCTGCTGTCATCAAATATCACAGGGATGAGGACATTAATACAACTACCAAATAACAGTGGTCAAAGTGGAAATCCAGCGGTGGCTCTGCCATGCTCTACTGCCTCAAGCAACTTACACTATGCATCTGAGCCTCCATTTCTAAACATTTTATATGTGGAAAACAACTCATTCCACTACATGGACTGATTGTGAACATTAAGTAAGTGGGGGAAGGCAGGAAATGTGAAGTGCCTAAAGTGCTGAGTGTCCAGAGGGATGACTGAGAACCAGTTGTTGTTCTGATCATTACCGCTGTTTATTTATTTTTCTTCCTGCTATCTAGCTATGCTTCCTTAGCATCTGCCAGCTTCTCTGATGCTTGATGACTATGAATCCTGTGATGGAGGATGAGGGGAAGAGAGGCACCTGCCAATTCTACATCACACACAGACTTTTATTGTATTTAAGGAATGATGAGATGAGACAACGCTGGCATACAGTGGATCTGTACCTGTCTTACATGATTCCATAGGGAGCTTGGGGGTGGCAATGGCCTTTGGATACTGCTGGCACTCAAACATGGAGGCCAAGCCTTCATATGCCTGGAGTAGTACTATCAAAGTGGGAGGTGTAAGCTTGGATGATAAGCTATACAGCTGAGGACCACAGAGCCTGCTGTATCCCACCATCACCAGGTAGGGGGATGTATTAGCTCTAAGAGAAATTTGGACCTCCACAACAGAGCAGCTACTGTACATGTCAATACACTACTTTTCCTCAAGCCTGTCTCTGCAGTCATTAACCTGTGTCAATTTGATGGAGCCACAGGGCTCCCAGATAAACAGTGCTTTAGGGTAAGTCAATGGAAGCTATTGCTGGATCAAGTTTGCACAAAAATCAATGGGTTCAGACCCTTGTCTCCAAGACAATTAGGCATAATCCAGTTCCTCGAAGGTCTGAGTATAGCAAAGTCCATATGGAGGAAGTATACTCATTTTTTTCTGCTTCATTGATATTCTTCCCTATAGTTTTGCTTCACTCACTGAGCTGGGACTTCCCTTCTAGCCTCTCTTACTCTCAGGCTGAGATTGAGCACCTGGTTCTCAGGCCATCAGGCTTGGACTGAAGACCTTCTCCAGGTCTCTATTTGGCAAATGCTAACTCTATATGCTGCCACAGTAGTCATAAACCTATTAGCCAATCTCATATAAATAATAAGATATAGATTAAACAGATATAGAAAGTCAAGGGGTCATAGACTGAAAGATAAACAGTTGATATATAGGTACATATATAATAGATTATTGTGAATGATAAAAATTGACAGATAATACATTTATTCTTGGAGGATGGATGACTGATAGAGACAAATAATAGATGATATATGATGGCTGACAGGTTGTTAGATAAATGGCAGATAGTGGATAGACAAATAGAAAAATGAACAGAGAGGGAGAAAAAGAGGAAGAGAGACAGAAACAGAGGGAGAGAGAAAGAGAGAGAGGGAGGGGGAGGGGAGAGGGAGAGGGAGAGGGAGAGGGAGAGGGAGAGGGAGAGGGAGAGGGAGAGGGAGAGGGAGAGGGAGAGGGAGAGGGAGAGGGAGAGGGAGAGGGAGGATAGCTTTATCTTGTTGATTGTTGGTTCTGTTTCTTTTATCACACTGATTAATACAAAATCTAAAGTTTGCTTCTATGGGAAACCAAACTAAGATCCAAAGTAGCCACTTCCCAGCTACTCACTGCAGGAGGAAGAGAGACATGATAATCTAATTCACCTCCTCTACAAGGTTGCCCTCTGGAATCTTAGGTAACATGAAGAAGGAGCCTCTGTTGGTCTCCATTCCTAGAACATATCATCAGCTCTAAATCATAATACTCACACAGATCCTCAGGGACAATCTGCCAGAGGTGCTCAAATGCCTGACTGCACTCTTTATTAGCCTTTGACATTAGGCCAGGAAGTTTCTTGCTGTTTTTTAATCAGATTTTTAATGTTTCCAAAAAGGTTTTGTCTGAATATCCAAATCTGACATTGCTGGAAATGAAGATACCTGATAAATAACATAAAAGATTCCAGAGAAATAGCAACAGTGGGTAAAAGTGCTTGACTCATAAGCCTGATTACGTAAATTTGGATCCCTAGAACCCATGTACAAATCAAGACAAAGTGCACAGTTGTAATCCCAACACTTGTTTTGAGAGATAAGAAGATAATACAAAAAACCTCCCAGAAGCTCATGAAACAGCTAGCCTGGAATGAACAGAACATGAGAAACAAGAGAGACCCATGCTTCAAAACAAAGGTAAAAGGCAAAAACAGACCCCTAAAGATTCTCTTGACTCCACACAGATGCACAATGTGGCATGTGAACACCCTCACTAGCATACATATCATACATACACAAACTAGAGGAGGGTCAGTAATCAGTAATCAACAGTAAAATTAAAATTTAAAACTCTACATACCATACTACCTCTTTGTTTGGAAAACAATCTCTCAGCTTAAAAAGGGCATCTGTGCCCTCTTGACCCAGGATCAGGAAAAGATTGCTACCTGCATGCACCTGCTTAGGCAGAAAGGATTAATCAGATGCCTAGAGACCTGCAGGATCATGGGAGTTTAAGCTGTGGAGAAACAGACACATCTCTGTAGAGGTTACAGTAGAGATCCCTGTGACTATGGTGGTTTTCAGTAGCAGAGCTTTGGAAACAAGGATCTGCTGCACTTGAAGCTGGATATGTTTAACTCCAAATGGAATATCATACTTACATAGAAGTATTGAAACATACTTCAAAGAAAATATTAAAAGTAAAACTACCATCCTATTCTCAGATGCGCTGGTTTAAAACAATGTACTCTGAGTTACAGACGTTAGGGTTTTACGAGGATTGTCTCTCTCTACAGTCTCCAGATGTATGTGAGAATGGTTCTGTTCCAAGACCATATATCCCTAGTATGCATGAATAAATATCTGTTGACAGTACCATTATTGTTCTAGGTAGGCACTGAAATCATGGCAGCATACTGTTTATAATTTGTTGCTCTCAGTCTGTATTCTGATAGTTCCCTTTAATGAGTGTTTAAGACATAATCTTTCCTTGGCACGTCTGAGTATGGAAAGATGTCTTCTGTCAGTCACCTGTAATAAGAATCCTCTTTCATTCTCCTGCCTCCTTAGTCTCTGACTTTTATTGCTAGTGCAGAGCAGCCTGGCACAGCCTTCTCTGACAGAACTAATTCTAATGTGGTGAAACTCCCTCAGATTGAAATCCTGAACTTGTCTGACCCATTTACTGATTGTTCTCTACATCAGCCTCTGAGTCTGCGGCAGCTTGGCCCCATCCGAGAGACACCCCTGAGTTTCCATGAATTTCCTTTAACAGAAAGTGGCAGGACAAAGCCCTTGGAAAATGAGACTCAGGATTGCCATCCGTTGCTGAGACTAAAAGTCGTGTTTATTAGTCTCTGTCTCTAGACTAAAAGGAAGAAACAAGGTCAAGCTTTAATACAGAATCCATGCCTGCAAGGATTGAATGAGGTTAATAGGGCAGAAGTCAGAGAGATGAAATATGGAAGGAGCACATCACAGCACAAGGCAAGCAAGGAATGAAGACACCATGACATGAGGCAAGGAAGAGCAGCAGACTCTCAGAAAGGAGAAGTGACAGGGCAGCCTTCCCAGCTCAGGAAGCCATAAGACTTGGCCAAGTCTTGTGAGATCAGCTCCAGCAGAGGCCTGGACAATAAGCAGGGAGTGAGGACTAAGAAAATGAAGGGTGCATGAGAAGCTATGGCTGAGCCTCAAATGCACAGGCAGATGAGTTTTCTAAGCGAATTTAGTATTTGCTTCATTTTCCTCACAAATATAAAGTTTATTTGTAAGATTATTATTTACAGGGATGTGAGTGCTCGTTGTGAGAGAATCAAGAAAGTCACGTTTCCTTAGCCCACGTTACAAAGCCGGAGAGAAGATGAAGAAATGACAATACTGTGATTTGTGCTGGTGTGTGTGTGTGTATGCATGTGTATTGATGTATATATGCATAAGTATATAGGTATGGCTGTGTGAGGTATACGTGTGTGCATATGTGTATGTACATATGTGTGGTGTGTTGTTTGTGCATACTTGTGTATCTGTGTGAATGTCTGTGGACACATGTTGGAGAGGGAGTGGGATAAATGTCTCCTGTGAGACATCCTCCTCTATTGCTCCCTATCTTATTCTTTGAGACAGGATCTCTCACTGACCCTGCATCTCATCATTTCAGCTAGACTGGCTAGCACAGCAGGCTGTACTGATCTCTGCTTCCCCAGTGCAGTGGTTACAAGTGTGTGCTACCTCACCTGGGTTTTTTTTTATACTTGTGGGTGATCTGAAGGTCAGGTGCTCACTGAGCCATATTCCCTGCTATGTCTGCAGTTCTGCGGTTCCTAGGTTACTATTCTGTGGACACACTGGCTTCATATGACAATTAACTCTCATACATACTGTATCAACTTTTGTTGCCATGACAAAAATCCATGGCATAAAGAACTTAAAGGAGAAAAGATTCATGCTTTCAGAGTGTCTAGTCCATCCTGATGGTGAAGGCAAGGCAGAGATGCTCACATCACTGTAGACAGGAGACAGAGAGTAATATAGGACTTCAGAGGTCATTCCTGCCACAATGAACTACTCCCTCTGGTTACTTATTATCTCTCAGTTTCCACAGCTGGTGACAAAGTTTTAAAACACAGGATCCTATGGGGAATATTATATTTCTTTGTTTCTGGAGCCAAAAGAAGAAAGGTTTTTTTGTTGTTGTTGTTTGGTTTTTTGTTTTGTTTTTTTTTTTTTTAACACATATCTCCCTGCCCCAAGAATTGCCTACCTCACGGACAAATGAATCGAGGGAGTATAATTGACCTAAGTTAAACTTATCCTCAGCTAGTTTATTAATGACTATGGTTATTTTATTTGGCTGTGACAATTACTGGGGCAGGGGATAACCCATAATCTGCTTTTCTACCTGTAGCCTGGCTACTTCCCCAGCAGTGTACCCGAAATTCTTGCAGTTTCTCCTGGCCATGTGCTCATGCTCTGTCTTCTCTCATGGTGACCTCCTCTTCTCTCCCTCATCCTTTTTCTTTCTTCTCCTGTATCTCCCAACCAGGTAACTCAAAAAAATGCCTATCTCTAATTTCTCCAGTAATTAGCTATAGCCAATTTTTATCCAATAGTTTTAAATTAAGAAACAAGGTTTGCACAACAAAAGCTTGCAGGCAACTAGACCTTTGGGTATACAATTTAGCATTATAATACATAGCAATAGACCAGACCTCAACACAGGAGGCAATAGGTAGAAACATGGCAGACATTTTGAAAAGCAGGAAAGATGCCTGTCCATAACCCATCCACAGAGTGTGACAGTTTTCAGTTTAAAATCTCTTAAAACACTGGTTGTTATCTTCTTTGAATTTTAATATTTTCTACAGAATTTTGTGATTTGTGGTAGAAGGGCCATATATCTCAGGGGAATTTCAGGATCCTAATAGGACTGGCAGGAAAGGTCACTGTAGACAGTAGAGGGTAAACTTCCCAGAAACAATACTATCTTCCCTGCTCTTCTGGAACATTCTTGGCTCCCTGAGTCACCCCAGGGCAAGGCCTTTATGGTGCTATCCACTCATAGTGACAGAGAAGCATTTTGAACACTGTCTTTATCTCCTGGTGTCATTGATATGGTTTCCGGGGAGATCTCTATCCATTTGACTGATGAAATAGCAAGCGAGAGACATAAACCACCCATGTCAGTGCATGCCTCAAGTCTCCATACTCAGAAGGCAGTCAGGAGGGTCATGAGTTTCAAGTGGCATGACTGGTTTACATAATAACAGCTTGTCTTTTTCTTTCTTAGTTAAAAAAAATAGGTGAGAAATCACATCTACTCATAGAGTGAATAATTAATGATAAATAAAACTGATTTTCTCAATATGACTCTTATACTATAATGTAGCAGAAGTTAGAGTGACTACCCCCTGCCCATCTACCCATGCTCAAGCCCTTGATGGCAAAGCCCTCATTGAAAGAAACAGCCTTGAAACATAGAAAGAAAAGTAATCAAAGGGATTTGAACACCACCTGGGACAGAACAGATGATGTAGCCCAGATCTATCCTGGAAACAGCCCTCAGATTCCACCAGTTGCTTTCTAAATTCTAGCCAAGAGGGAACAGGGAAGAAGAATGGGGAAATGTGTTTCCAAAGGGAAACTTTGAGTTGATGATCTGTGTATCAAGGTATCATGCCAACTGCTGCTGAAGCCAGACTCCTTCCTACACAGGCACCTACCTGCCCCTTCTTATCAGCGGAGTCAAGAGGCTAGAAATGTACTGCTCTGATGTCCCTCTGGTAACTTATTTGTAGTGGTTTTGGCAGGGTTAACAGAAGAAACATGGATAAAGAACAAGTTAAGGATTAATCTAAGGATTTAGATGCTCTCATGGGCATCTTTGGAACATGCCCTGGGGAGTCACAAAAAATCATTATGAATATTTAAAAAGGACAGGACCTTTGCAACTGACACTGTGGGTAAACGTCAATGACTTAAAATTGTTGCTAACAATTTGGTCCTAATTGAAACCCTAAGACTCTATAGCTTAAAACATGAATTATAAAAATACTCCAAGACTTGTGAGAATACATAATCAGAAAATACAAACAACTCTCATTGTTGTTCCCTTCTTGGACATCATTAGCATCACCATCATTCCATCATCAACATCATCATCATCATTGAAGAAACAATTATCTTGTTACAATTATCACCATAATTATTAACTTCAAAGTTATCAGTCACCACTGTCATCATCACTATTAATCACTACCATCACCATCCTCATTGTCACCACCACCACCATCAATCACCCTCATTACCATCACCATCAACACAATTACTATCACTATCCCAGAATCTCCGGGTACAGAACACATTCCAAGTGAGAGGATGATAAATATTATCATAACTAAACGCTTAGGTTTATAAAGAAAAGAATAAAGTGGAAGTATGCCTTTCGAGTGGTTAAGTCAATATTGTCTCTGATTCTCCTTTCCTTTGTGCCTGGTCATCACCACCCAGAGCACCTTAGCTGAGTGCTGTACCTGGCAGAGGGCATGTGTGCTTTGCAGAATGTGATTCTTTGTAGTTCCGCTCTGGATATGACCTCCACAAATTGATAAACTCTGAGTGCAGTCCAGAAGAATCAACTCTGCGTCGTTGCGGAGCATGCAGCTTTCCCTTGAACAGACTTCAAAGGGGAGTTGAGCACACCTGCAGCATACTAAAGGATCCTGCTTGGTGTGGGTTGCTCCCTACATCAATTTCCACACAATGTCTGACTTTTAGCAATCTGGTCAGAAATGAGAGACTCAAAAGTGACTCTCTTCAAAGAAGAGACTCTCTTCAAAGTGTGAGCCTGCTGGACCACATCCTGATCCTTGTAGGGAACAAATGCTCACCTGCATAACCCACTGGAAAGAAACTCTTCTCACATAATTAAGCAGAATGATTCTGCAGTAAATGGGCCATATGCTTTTATCTGGGGAACCACTGGTGATTGTGGAAGAGTCCAGGGCTGCTCTGAAATCTTCTTATAATATTACTAGAGATTGATATGTACTATCTCTGCATTTACTTTTAGTAAGGTAATGATATTAATAACACAGATTTGTTGATTATAAAATTTTTTGTTATGCACCTAAATATCACCAGTAGCTTTCAAATGTAATATCTCCAAAATAGGAAACAGCATTATACTGTTAACTGAGTAAATCTATCAGCAGTGGAACCATTTGATTGGTTTTTTTTAAAGCATTTTAAACCAATCATGAAGTGATAGATAAAGAATAATAAAAGAATGCAATTGAGAGTACCTCAGCACCCTACCCAGAAAAATAAAAATATTTACTTTTTTCTTTCATGAATTCTTTGCTGAATTTATTATTTTCATATAAAAAACAATTATTAGATGTTCAGCAGCAGAAGCTGGAGTAAGTGATACAGGAAGAAGAGAGTTCAGAACTGAAAACTCCAGAAATAGGGGTAGCATTGTGAAAACATTTTAATCAATCAGAAGCACTTTAAAATGAATAACATTCCAAAACAGCATTACCTAATTATCTTAATAAATATTTATTAAGTTATACTTACACCAGCAAGCAGCATACTGAGTTCACATATAATCTAATTGAATGTTCTGTGACCCCTAATGGATTGCACTCATTATTCTTAGCATTTGGATCAATATCTGAAGCTGTGTGAAGAGGTCAACTTTCAATATCTAATGATGTGGGTATTGATTGTACTGGCCCTCTAGTTTTGGAAGGGTTAAGAGTGTAGCATGTGGAATAGTGATATTTATGTCATCTTCTCCTGAGCTTCAATTGAATGTTGAAGACTCTTAAAATTTTATCTTTTCCTTTTGTATTTTTTGTTTGTTTAACCCAATGAATTAAGTATATTAGAACATTAATATTTTATAAAGAACAATTTTAAAACCTGTGATTACAACACTTATAATATCTTAGAGTTTCTATTGCTGTGATAAAACACCATGACCAAAACCAATGTGGGGAAGAAAGTGAAAGTAGCTTACAACTCTCAGGTCACATTCCATCACTGACAAAAGTCAGGGAAGGAACTCAGGGCAGGAACCAGGAGGCAGGAACTGAAGTGAAAGCCATGAGGAATACTGTTTACCAGGATGTTCAGCCTCCTTTCTTACACAACCAGAGACAAGCAGGCTACAGGTGGCACTGCACACAGTGGGGTAGGCCTTCTGATATCAATCATTAATCAAGAAAAATGCCCAACAGACTTAACTATAGGCCAATATTATGGAGACATTTTCTCAATCCCTCTTCCCAAATGACTTTAGCTTGCATCAAGTTGACAAAAAACAAACCACCACACATACTGATAAATAAATAAATAAATAAATAAATAAACTAAGTCACTAAATATGGTCATTTATGACAGCAATCAAAAATACCTCTAGTAACCTAGTTCACATGAGATTTGAGGTTTCACTCATGTTTAATGATTGCTCAACACACAATTTAATCATAAATTCTGTAACAGCTATTCTCATTAACTCATCAATAATTCTAGAATTATTCCAATACCTAGAATGATATGAGTCCTTGCAGCCAAAGGTCGCTGCTATTTATAGTCCTACTGAAGAATAGTAGTGAGATCCAAATAAGAGGGTCAATCACAAGTTGCCACCCTTATCCTGACACCTGCTGAAACAGGGACAACTTTGAGACTCACACAGACCACCTCTTTCTGCTGAAAAATAAAGACCTTGTTTTTCTTTTTTCTATTTTTATCTTTATTTTTGATTTTTCTTAATCTGCTTTAAAACCATTTTAATAACATGCAAGTATTAAGGTCAGTTCTAAGTTGAGAAACTAGCAATACAACAGATACAAATAGTCAAGAAACAAGCAAGACAATAAACACAAATAGTCAAAGAACAAGCAAGTCAATAAACAAGGTACTGTGATCACTCCCATGATCACTGTTTCTAAGGGCTTATTAGGGTGACCAAAATATCTGAGCCTATTTCCCTGTCCTAGCCCAAAGTCATTTTCATGCTGGAAGCCTACTTCTTTGTTCTAACCTAATATCAGATTCCTGCCTGAAGCCCATTTCCTTGTCCTTGGCCACTGTCAGATTCCTGTCAAGCAGTCCCCCAAAGGTCTCCACATCTCCCCCTTTTTTATTTTATAAACAAGACTGAGCCTGTCTTAGGTCATTCTGACAAGAATGCCTTCTTTACCCATCATGGAATATGCAAAAGCAATGCACTTCTGTGGTATTCTGATCTTGTTTTCTTTGGATAACTTTTGTTTAGTACTGGCCAAAATTTGCCTTGAGCAGTCCTAGCAAACCAAAGTGTGTTGCGTATTGATAGATGATGATATAAAAACTTGTAATGAGGGCTAGAAAGATGGGTCAGCAGTTAAGAGCACTTGTTAAGAGGATCCAAATTCAGTTCCCAGCTCCCATGTCAGGCAGGTTACAACCACCTGTAGTTCTGGCTCTGGGGAATCCAATGCCCCCTTATGTCCTCTATGCCACTCACATGCATCTATCCCCACATAGATATACACAAACATATAATTAAAAATAAAAGCAACCTTTAAAATAATGTAATGAAGCAACATGTAGAAGCCATACACAAAACAGTAGACTACATTTTACCCATGTAAAATAATGTTTCAATATTACCACCTGCTATAGCATAACTAACCCTAGCATAAATTTGCAGATACCAAATCTTATTTTTTTTTTCCATTTTGCATCACAGCTGTGAGGTACAAAACAAAACATTAAGTATCTCCCTGGATCTATTATCTTTTCCTCCAATTTGTCAAATTTGACAAGCTTAATTGGTATACTCTCAATTATGCACACAAGCATCTGTCATCCTTTACCAATTTGCCCCAATTGTTAAAAAAATTATGAAAGTATTAATTAGATAATGGATTAATTTGGGTGAAGTGATTTTACTAACTAATAATATAATAGTAATTAAGTTTCAAGTAAACCATAGAACAAAAAAAGAGCACCACACAGCTTGTTGGAAGTGTAGTGTTGTGGAACACACACAGCAGTATGTGTTCATTACTGAGCAAGATTTCATGGATTGTCATTTTAAAATCTTGTCAGTTTATCACTTTATGAATTCAATAAGGATTCCTTCAAGCATACCAGAATCTGATGTTATTTGCATGTGACCTGGATACTTTCCCTGACACTGATAAAATGCCTGGCTTGTGCAACTTAAGGGAGTAAAAATTTGTGTAGGCCCACAGTGTCAGGGGATGCAAATCCATCATAGTATGGAAGGCATATAGATAGAGGTGGGTGTGACCTGTGGGGGTGGGATCCTGTTCATATCTGGGAAGACCAGGAAGCAGAGGAAAAAAATGGAAGTTAGTCAGGGATGTAATCCTCCACCACGATTGAATCACTTCCTCCAGTCAGTCCAAATCTCTGAAACCAGCAGCAGCATTTGGGAATCAGATGTTCAAATGGGAGCCTGTGAGAGACATTTCACATTCAAATCACAACAGTATATTAGCTAAACATGTGTTTATGTTTAAAAACAAGACATGCCATTAAGAGCTCAAGGATTTTGAACTATAATTAACATATGGTCCTAAACATAATTAGACATGATTTCATCTCTAAATTGGTATCTAATACAATGTTTTTCACATTAAATCAATCTAGGTTCTCGCTGTATCTGTTTCTTCTCTACATATGTCTCTCTGTCTCTGTCTCTCTCTCTCTCTCTCTCTCTCTCTCTCTCTCTGTGTGTGTGTGTGTGTGTGTATGTGTGTGTGTGTGTATTGCGCTCATCTGTATGTGTAGGTATGACCTACTGTATGTATACAGAAAGATCAGAAGTCATCACCAATTATCTTCCTCTATCTCAATTTTTTGAGATAGGATTACCACAGTACCTGGAGCTTGCCAATGGTTAGTCTGGTTGGCTAAAACACCTCAGAGATCCTCATTTCTCCAACCCATCCAGTTCTCAGATTACAGAGAAGTATCCACCTCCTTTTCCAGTTTTTAACATGGGAGTTGAGGATACAGACTCAGGACCTCTTGCTTGTGAAAAAATCTCTTTACCCCTGAACCATGCCCTCCTCCCCTTATTCTTCATTTCTTTGCCCAGGCTTTGATTGGTTTTCTGTCAGTAGAATGATAATCTTTGACCTTCAACCAAGAATAATCCCTTACCACCACCAAAGCTGTCTTTGTGAACAAAACTCTACCACTCTCAATCAGTGAGAGTTTAAATCAAGGTCGTTTTTCTTAGAACCCTCACACTGGTTCTCAGTGTGCCTGTGCCAAGTTTACTATGCAAGTCTTAACCAGGAAAGGAGGGTATTCCCATTCTAGAGAACAGCCCAAATGTTGCTGAAAGAACCCCTTACTCAAGGTTTGAATGCCAGGCAGAGGAAAGGTTTTGCCTTTAAATTTGCTCAATTCATAACCTCAGAATAGAGACATTTTCTAAAATGTCATGAGGACACGTTGAAAATACTTTAATCATGTCTGTTCCGCTTGACCACTTGAGTTGATCTTCCAGTGTTTATTTCTAATGTCACATTTTCATACCATGTGGTGTGTTGGAAGAACTTTCCAAAGGAAGTCTAAACACGTTGCTCCCATTTCCACTCTTTTATTTGATACTGTGCATTAATAGGATGCTGACCAGAGCACTGAGGTCAGGACAAACAATGGGACATGTCTTTGATAAACTCACTGTCTAGGATGGGTGAGACACTCACTGAAATGAAGTAATAGGCTGGAAGAAATGGCTCCATCAATAAAGCACTTGCTAAGAAGAGATGAGGATCAGAATCTGGATTCCTTTAATTCATGCTAAAATCTATACCGGTGTGATGACTGCCTGCAATCTTGGCACTTGAGAGGCAGCACAGAGAAACCCTTGATCTAGCTGGCTAGCATATAAGCCAGGACTGGAGAGCTCCAGGTTCATTGAGAGACCCTGTTTTGGTAAATAATTAAAGACACCCAATGTCACTTTCAGGTCAGGCCTCCACATGAATGCACACACATGTATGTATGTATACAGGAAAACATGCACACATTCACAGATTACATACATATGTTTGAGGCAAAACATTCTGTTGTTCTGAATGAGGAGCACAGTGACTTACTTCCAAAGTGGGCAGTGGCTGAGCTAATTCTGAAAGGAGGGAGGGAGAAGGTTTCCTTGGACAAAGAATAACCAGCTAGACTGTCAAGCAACCTAACACATGCAGAGGAAGAAGCCAGACACTGCTATTGATCTTAGCGTGAAGGTTAAGATAAAGCTGGAAACATGGGGGAAAAAAATCAAGGATTTTGTGAGTGGCCTGTTCTGGTCTATGAGAGAGGGGGAAAAGGAGGAGAAAGGGAAGGGGGAGAGGGAGACATAGAGACAGAGAGACCAAAAGGATATAAAACAACAAAACAGTCTTTGCTATGTCAGCATGAGCACAACATAAGAGACTCACTGTCCTAAAGGACAATGGGTAGATTATATACAGCAGTACCTGGACCTGGACCCCCCCCCCCCACAGCAGTGAACACAGGTGGTCTACCTTTCCATAGGAGCCGAGGATACGTCACATTGTGGGACATCAGACTGCTCTCACTAGCATTAATCCATGGCATCAAAAACTTGCTTCTGAGAAAATGGTTTCTGAGTAGACACGGCTTGATTAATCTCTAACAACTTCTCTATTTTGGGTATGCATTTCCTACTTAGCACCAACCAGAGAAAGGTAAATCTATAGCTGTAAGCATTCACAGAGGAGACTCTGCCTGCTTGGGCCTAGCTGCTCCATATCCACAGCATCCAGTCAGTGAACACCTGGTCTTTTTGCCAGGCTTCCCTCACTTGTCTCACTGCCTGGAGTCTCTGCCAGGCCAAGTGATGATCTCTGCTCTTTCTCCATAGCCAGTGCTGGGTATATATTTCTGGCTTTTGTCATTTGCTGTGTCTTTATTTCCACAAAGGTCAAGCATGGATTAGGAGGACTGAGTGCATCCTGATCTGGAACACAGATAGGTCAGATGAGAGGTGACTGAAATCAAAAACAAAATTTAAGAAGTAACTCGAATTCAGCACTGACCGTGGATCTGTATCCCACTAATCACTTCACTCTTGGCTCATTTGTTTCTTGTAATTGCTGCTGCTGAGTGTCTGACATGGTTGGATATTTTATCCACATTTAAAAAAAAAACATTGATTTATTATTTTATTTTTGAGTATTTATGTTAGGGGTTATTTTTACTTTCAACAATAATTTTTATTTATTCTTTGAAATTTTCATGGTCATATATAATGTGTTACTCTCATATCTACCTTTCTCCCCTCTCTTCCAGTTCCCCCTGTAGTTTGTTCCAACACAAGTTCCTAACTCATGTCTTATTCACATATATCCCACTAAGTCTAATTGGTGCTAGCCATAAGTGCATGGGCATACTACCAGTAACCTGATTACCAAGAGAAAGAGACTCTTCCTCGCCCAGAAGCCATCAACTGTCAATAACTCCTCAGCAAGGACAAGTGGGGTCTTGGGGGTCCCCTTCTTTTTCCGTGCTTAAATTTTAACTGGCTTGATCTCATACAGATCTTAAAGTTATGTTATGTTAACCACATTTTAAAATAGATCAAATTAATTGAGGGTTATGAATTAGTTATAAACAAGTAACTCATGTCATGGAGTTTATATTTCATCAATAATCTTTAGGATACTTCTTTTAGTTGAATACTGGGTGGAAATGAAACCAAATATCTCCTTTCTTCATGGACTTGTTGGTTACAACAGACAAGCTGTGGAACCATCTCTGTGTGTATCAATGGGTGAATAGATAGAGAAAACATGTAATGTGTACATGCTGTAATAGGCACAGCCTTTAAAAGAAGCCCTGTCACTATTAACAAAGGACATGAACCCATAAGACATCTGTAAAGCTCAGTATTAATTGCTAATTAGACACCTAGTGGGCAAGCCTCTGGGCACACCATGAGGAATCATCTAAATTCAAATAAGCCTTGGAGAATATCTGTGAGGGGCTGTCGTAATCATGCCAATTGATATGGGAAAAGCCATGTTAACTGGTGGAGGAATCCTGGGCTGTATAAATGGAGAGGCTGCCTGAGAAGCAGCATACACTAGTTCACTGTCCTGTTCTTGACTGTTTTCAGTGTGAACAATTCTCAGTTTGTCTCTGCTGTGATTTCTCTGCTGTAATGAACTGTAACCTGAAATTTTGAGCCAAAGAAGCCTTTTTCCCTTTAGGTTGCTTTTGCCAGGGTGCTTTATCAGAGCAAGAGGAACAAAAACTAATATTATACAAAAAACCCATATTTATCTATTTAGTTTCAACAACCAAAGAGCTATATTATATCTCTTCTTTCATTATTGTGATGAGGAAACATAACCAGAGAAGTTGAGTCACATATTGAAGTTCAAAGTTTAAAGTGTATATTGGAATGATTCTCGTGTACAGAGGATTCTTTTTAAGCTAATGAAAACTTGTAAAATTGAGTGAAGTAACATACGGTGAACTCTAAATATTTTGAGTCGAACTCATTGAACTTTGACAGAGTAAAATAGATGGGAGTTGTTTCTCAATAAAGAATCCAGTTTGAAAAATAAGTTGGCCTGGCTTTTATAACTAGGTATCATATGAAAAAAACTTGGAAGAATGCCTACCCAATAATAAATTCTGGCATATAACAAGATGCAAAAATACTAAGAGAAATATATGTACTTAATATACACAATCAAACACAGCCTATACATATGACATACATGCAACATGCACATACAATGACTCATATATACACACAAACATATATATATATGCATAGAACATACAAGCATGCCTACACCATATGTAATCACACACAACATATCCCAGGGTACATAGATTCTGGGAGCTGTAACACCTCTCCTTTTCTTTTTTTATTGGATATTTTATTTATTTACATTTCAAATGTTATCCCCTTTCCTGGTTTCCCCTCTGGAAACCCCCTAACCCATCTTCCCTCCCCCTACTTCTATGAGGGTCCTCACCCACCCACTACTACCTAACCACCCTGGCATTTCCCTACACTGGGGCATGGAGCCTTCCCAGGACCAAGGGTATCTCCTCCCCTTGATGTCCAACAAGTGTATCTCTGCTACATTTACAGCTGGAGCCATGGGACCCTCCATGTGTACTCTTTGGTTGGTGGTTTAGTTCTTGGGAGCTCTGGGGGGTCTGGTTGGTTGATATTGTTGTTTTTCCTATGGGGTTGCAAACCCCTTCAGCTCTTTCAGTCCTTTCTCTAACTCCTCCATTGGAAACCCCATGCTCAGTCCAATGGTTAGCTGGAGCATCAGCCTCTGTATTTGTCAGGCTCTGTAAAAGCCTCTCTGGAGACAGCTATATCAGGCTCCTGTCAGCAAGCACTTTCTGGCATTTGCAATAGTGTCTGGGTTTGGTGTCTGTATATGGGGTGGATTCCCCAGATGAGGCAGTCTCTGGATGGCCTTTCCTTCAGTCTCTGCTCCATACTTTGTATCTGTATTTCCTCCCATGAGTATTTTGTTCTCCTTCTAAGAAAGACTGAAGCAACAACACTTTGGTCTTCCTTCCTGAGGTCTAGGAATTGTATCTTGGGTATTCAAAGCTTTTAGGCTAATATCCACTTATCAATGAGTGAATACCATGTGTGTTCTTTTGTGACTTAGTTATCTCACATAGGATATTTTTTAGTTCCATTCATTTGCCTAAGAATTTCATGAACTCATTGTTTTTAATAGTTGAGTAGCTAACACTCCATTGTGTAAATGTACCACATTTTCTGTATCCATTTCTTTGTTGAAGGACATCTGGGTTCTTTCTAACTTCTAGCTATTATAAATAAGGCTGCTATGAACATAGCGGAGCATGTGTCCTTGTTATATGTTGAAGCATCTTTTGGGTATATGCCCAGGAGTGGTATAGCTGGGTGCTCAGGTAGTACTATCTCCAATTGTCTGAGGAACTGCCAGACTGATTTCCAGAGTGGTTGTACCAGCTTACAATCCCACCAACAATGGAGGAGTGTTCCTCTTTCTCTACATCCTTGCCAGCATCTGCTCTCACCTGAGTTTTTCATCTTAGCCATTTTAATTGGTGTGAGGTGGAATCTCAAGGTTGTTTTGATTTTCATTCCTCTGCTGACTAAGGATGATGAACACCTCTTTAGGTGCTTCTCAGCCATTCAGTACTCCTCAGCTGAGAATTCTTTCTTATATAAGTGACTGACATGCACCCAGGATGTTCTCCCGGATCCCTGTTTTCCAGCTTGGAAAACAAATACAGGGCTCTCTCTGTGCTATACAGGACAGTTATTTGGGTTCTTTACTTCCTGTCTTTTCTCACAGTACCAAAAACATGCATGAAGAGGTAATTAAATAAAGAAATTCACCTACTATGTGTATTTGTACATGGATTGGTATACCTTAACAGCCATCTAAGCTGTGAAAAAATATGAAATCGAAAGAGTTGTTGAATTGATTGCTTACTCGATTCTTCTTAAGTAGGCGATGATCTCTGGTGGATGGTATTGAGGTGACATTGTTTAACTCTAATTTTATGGATTTAAATTGCTTCATTTTAACGTGCAGTTGAAGAGCCATTTAAATATGAATTTCAAGTAACTACTCACCACACACAGTTTGGACTGAGCTTGCAGATTGCAGCCTATGTCAAAAATAATGATGCTCCAGTCATTTTGCTCCCCCTGCAACAATCCTGTGAATTCTGGAGATTGAAGTCATAATGCATAATGATGAAGACCCACAGAGACATGGAGAATCAATATGAAACCTCATGTTTTTTAATGTAGTCTTTATCACACGAAGAAGCTGTTTTGATGAAAAGGGTTGAAATTGCTCCAGCCTTGAATTGTCAAACTGAGGAAGATTTTCTTTTCTCTCTCTGTGCATTTTTCAAAACTAGGAGTTTGTATTAATTACTTATGGATTGCCTTAATTAGATCTCAGATGAGATGCTCTGCTGTGAGAAGCCTTTATGAGGTCTAATCTTGTAAATTACTGGAAACTATAATGTTATCTTAAGCACTCTGAGCTGTTGTGGCTCGAAATCTAGCCACAGGAATAACTAAAAATAATATAATTAAGCTTTAAGATTGATTAGTAACTATTAAGGGCTCATTCTTGACTATTGAATTTTTGGTCCATGGAAGTGATTAACACCCTAGCAGGTGGATCTGACAACTGACAACGTTACCTACTTACTGACTCTGGTCACCATGCCTCACTCAGCAGAATCACTCTACAAACACACACACATGAAGCTATCCTATTATGACTTCTGTTGAGTTGTACCTTGTGATGGCTGTTCTTGGTTGTCAACTTGATTATACCTGGAATTAACTAAAACCCATGCTTCTGGGTGCACCAAGGGGAATTTTTCTTAATTAAGTTATCTAAAGGGGGAAGACACAACTTTAATACAGATCTTTTGAAGTGGGAAGAGACACCTTTAATCAGGTCCATACCATTTGCTAGAAGCCTATATAAAGAACATAGAAGAAGGGAGCTTTTGCTCTTTGACTTCTTGTCCTCACCCTCACTGGCAAGTCCATTCCTTCAGTAGCATTAGAGCCTACTACTTCAAGACTCTAGCATATACTGAAGATCAGCCAAGACATCCAGCCTCATGGACCTAACAACTACTGGATCCTTGGACTTGCCATTAGTAGATGATAACCAGTTTTGGACTAGCTGGATCATGACTTCTAAGCCATGAGTGTGTGTGTGTGTGTGTGTGTGTGTGTGTGTGTGTGTGTGTGTGTGTGTGTGTACAAACACAGAGAGAGGGTGAAAGAAAAGAGAAAGGAAGAAGTAAAGGGAGAGGGGATTCATTCTATTATTCTGTTCCTTTAGAGCAGTGGTTCTTTACCTATGTGTCACAACCTCACTGGGAGGTAGAATGACACTTTTGCAGAGGTGGTCTAAGACCAGTCTAGCTGCCTTGCCAGTCTCCCTTTTTTAAAGCCTTCTCTTTCTTCCTTACTCTCCCTGTGAGCAACAAAAAAGACAGGTGCTCTGCTGGTTAGTTCTTGTCAGATTGACACAGCCAGGAAAACACAGATATTTAAATTATGGTTCATAACAGTAGCAAAAGAGTTTTCAAGTAGCAATGACAATAGTTTTACGTATGGAGGTCACCACAACATGAGGAACTGTATTCCAGGGTTGCAGCCCTTAGAGAACTCTGACTAATAAATATCTCAAAGGCAAATTCTAAATCTTATTCTCATTATACCATATACTCCTTTATCTGTCAGAGATATTTCTATCTTGTATCTTCAATGTTCTGTAGAGTCCTACCATTTGGCTTCTGTTGCAGTAATAAAATACCATGACTTAGTGCAATTTGGGGAATAAAGAGTTTATTTGACTTATTTGTCATGAAACAAAGTCAGGGCAGGAACTCAGAGCAGGTACCTGGTGGTAGAATTTAAAGCAAAAGCCACAGAAAGATGCTGCCTACTCGATTGTTTACCATGGCTGTTGCGCCTGCTGTCTTCTGCAACACAGGACCAACATCTTGAGCGTGGCACCATCCATAATGAATGACACCCTCCCACCTCAGTCATTAGTCAACAAAATACACTACAGACTTGACTACAGTCTGATGGAGGCATTTTCTGTCAACCGAGGTTTCTTTTTCCCAGATGAAACTGGCTTGTGTCCATCTGACAAGAACTAAGCAGCATGGCTCCTGACTTCATTTATCTTTATATGGCTCAATATAAAGGAAAGAAAGGAGAGAGAAAGAAAGGAAGAGAGGAAGAGAAAGAAAGAAGGAAGGGGCTTAAAGGTAGCTAGACTGTGACGCAGTATGGCTTTGCAGTTAAGAGTGCATACTGCTTTTGTAGAGGACTCAAGTTTAGTTCCTAGCACCTAAACTGGGCAGCTTATATCAGCCTACAACTCCAGCTCCCGGGGATCCTGTACCCCCAAATTTTTGCTTGAGTTCCTTCCTTGACTTTGCCTAATATGGACTGTGACCTTGAAGTGTAAAGAAAACAAATAAGTCCTTTCTACCTCTAACTTGCTTTTGACCATGATGTTTGCCACAGCAACAAAAGTTTCAATGATCGCCTTGATGCTTTGTCTCTGATCTCATCAGAGGACTCGAGTTGTCCTGCCAACAGTAGCACAAGAGTGTTCTGTTGTCCTGGCTACTATAACAGAAAAAAATAGAATTTTTTAACCACTTGACTAAAGCTAAATGCTTTTGTCAGTAAAAATCTTCAAGCAAGTCACTCCACAGAATTCACCACAGCAGAGGCACCATTGTTAGTCATAGCTACCTTCTCAGGTCCATCGAGCCCAGCCTGTATGTGCCCACTCTAGCACTAATCTCCCTCTAAGCCAAAGGGCTATACACAGCTGGACAACTTAGCAAAAAAAACCT
Organism: Arvicanthis niloticus; assembly: GCF_011762505.2. Classification (NCBI taxonomy): domain Eukaryota; kingdom Metazoa; phylum Chordata; class Mammalia; order Rodentia; family Muridae; genus Arvicanthis; species Arvicanthis niloticus. The sequence continues at coordinate 48,985,188 of NC_047665.1, read as the reverse complement.
TGGACTACAGGAGAAAATTTATTTTTAATGTAAAATATTTCAAGGACAATGCTATAGCTCTGTTATAGAGATCATGCACAAAACCATGCTTAAGGTGGGGATCCAATCTCCTGTACCTCAAGCAAACAAAATAAAATATCTCATAGAACACCAATTTACTTGACATTCAATGCACATCTCAGGGATGAGCTGAATTGAACTGTGAATTAAACATGTGCCATTTTCATGGGTGAACACTCCCGGAAACTCAGATCAAAGTCATGCAAATATCTGTGCCACCAACTATGCTTTAAATTTATGGAACAAATCTTAAATGACAATATGGCACTTAGAGAAAATTTAACCAATGCATTTGACATTTTTACCCCCAAACCCTTAGACCATGAATTGATTAGTATACCTACAGCTTAGCAAAATTGTGTCCTTTAGATGTAAAGACAGGCTTCTCTTTCCTAGAGTGCATCTGCAACTTTTGCACTGTTGAGTGTTTGTCATATAATAGAGTGTCCTTAGAAGATATGTCACGTACATATAAATGTCTCCCATATAGGGAGCCCATGACAGACCAAAGTAACAGTTGCACCAATGCCCAATTTGGTAAACTAGTGGGTATTTTATTGGGGTAGCTGACAGGAGAGTGGGTGAGGGGTTACTTACAAGGAACAGAGATAACTGAAAAGCATCTGCATTACCAGAAATTCTACCCCACCGAGATATGTGATGACTTCAGAGACTGCAACTCTGAGATCTCTGTACAGCTTGCAGAAAGCCCCACATCCTGAAAACCTCTTCTCCAAAAAAGTTCACTTTTATTATAATTTTTAATATTTTGAGATTAATATAATTGTATCATCTCTTCTGCTCTACCTTCCTGGTCCACTGAGATGTAAAATCTAGGGAGGGGGTTGTGCATTCAATTACCACTGTCAGCTCTTCCCACACCAAGCTGTTCCTAGATGCCATGTCTTCCCTACTACCTTAGTTTTATTTCCTGTTGCTGTGATAAAATACCCCGATGAAAGCAACTTGGGGGGGGGGGGGTAAGAATTTATTTTACTTCACAGTTTCAGCTTATAGTCCATCATAGTTGGGACATCACAGTGGCCTGAGCTTAAAAAACTAATCACATTCTATCTACAGTCAATGGCAATGGGTTTTTCATATATGCTAGTGCTCAGCTCACCTTCTACATCCTTACACTCTTCATACCCCCTTACCTAAGGAATGGCTCCACCCACTGTCTTCCTACCTCAGCCAGGTCAATCAATTCAATCGAGGTAATTCCCCATAGCCGTGCCCACAGGACAACTTGATTTAGGCAATTCCTCATTGACATTCCCTTGCCAGATGGTCTGGATTGTGCCAAGTTGACAATTAATACTATGATGTCCTTAAACAGCAAGCCAAACATAACCCTTTTCTATGTTGTTTCTGTCGGGTATTCTGTGACAAGAAAATCTATACAATGACATAGATTTAGTTTTTCACCGTTATATAGGTCAGAAGCCCCAAATCCAGATCTGAGCAAGTCTGTCTATATACCCCTTGAGGACCCTCCAAGAAATAGCTGAGGCTTTTTATTTCACTGAGATCCTGGGTACAGCCTTCAGTGCTTGGTACATCACTCCAATCTCTGCCTTCAAATATTTATCACCTCATTCAATTCTTGCTAGCACCCAGTGGTTCTGATGACAACCATAACCTACCATAATAAACCAGAAGAAGGTCCACATCAAAAGGATAGTTATTTCCACATAAAGTAGTATATAAATATTCTTGGTTTGAGGAGTTGATATTTAGAGTGCCCATTAGTCAACCTGCTGCAGCTTTAAAAAGAAAAAAAAGTGTTTTTTTTTTATTTTTGTGTTAAGTAAAATAATACAATTTCTTAAATGCATTACTAAATGAAACATTTGGAGACATTAACATTTTTAACCAAGCACATATTTGTTCATCTGTATTCTTGATCTTGGCTCTGAGTTTTCATTTTAAATTTTATTTTTGTCCTTTTTTTTTTTTTTTTTTTACTATCCAAAGGACATCATGAAGATTCATTTTTTTTTTATTTCCTGCATCTCCCCTCTTTAACCCTCTTCACAGATGCTATAGAATATTCCACTACCATCCTCAGTGAGTTCTCACTGTGGACACGTTTGCCTGCTTGAGCAGACATCTATCATGAACAGCCAAGTTTAATACAAGTCGAATATGTTGAACAAATACAGACTCAGCCTCTTTGATCGTTGAAAAAAAATGATTGTAAAACCCCATTGGTGTTGAAATAACCTCAAGCAGGATCTTCCTAAGAGAATACAAGGAGTACAGCACAGAAACTATGTAAGAATTCTTACAAGCATACATACATTTCCAAACACCTTACAGTGAGATTTGACCTCCACTCTCATGACAGTTGAAGTTATTGATCTTCCCTAGCCTTCTCCCCTTATTCAGTTAATGCACAGTTTCCACATCATTTTATTAATATTTTCTCATATTGGCTGCTTTGGGCCAGAGAAAAATAAGATTTGTGAGTTCATGCAGAAGACTCAAAACTTACAGTTGAATGGAAAAGAGGCAAAGACAAAGACAATCCATTTAGAGAGTTCTATCTCTCAGGACCCAGGTACTATGGAGGTGAACAAACCACCCCTTCCCACAGAGAGACAGAGGACATAACCGATCTGTAAGCAAAACAGAAAGGAGTGGGCACCGGATTCTGATGAAATGTTAAAGGTGTCTGAATGCAAAAACCTTCCATCTCTTCCCCATCTGGTAAAACACTCCATGTGCTTTCAAATCTGAATTAAACATAACACCTCCCCATACAGGCTCTGCCAATGTTTTTTGTCAGGATTCATTGATAACATCATGGTATTCACTTTGCAAACAGTTTTATCAATAACATATGTCACTTGGTACACATGACAGCATATTTATTTCTCTGAATGTCTGCTCTGTGTTGTTATTTGTTTGTTCTGGGATTATAAGATTCTTGCAAAATGTATTATATTTTACTCATACTCAGATAATAAATGCTACAACATGCTTGGCAGAAAACGAAATACACTGTCATTGTTTAAATAACTACAGACTGATTATCAAACATATTTGCTATTGCCCACAGTCAACTAAACTGTGCTGGATTCTCTTTCCCAGTTGAAAACTAGTGATTGAAGAAAATAAAAAGCAAGGAAACTGTCAAAGGGGAACAAAGAATGTGCTCTCCACTATCATTCTAGCTATTCAGGAGCCCATGGTTGTCTCAGTGACTTGAGGGGATACAGATATTTGTTCCAAGAGGCAAATGGATCTGGACATGCACATGAATGAGTGAATAAATATTTGACACAGATGAGAAATATGAAGAAGCCAAATATTTAGCCTAGGCAAGTATATTTTTATTATGTTAAAGAATTTTAAGTGTGTTATTTCACCAATGGCTTGAAGTAGGAATTTGCCTGCCTGCATAAATGTACAGTGGTGTGTGTGTGTGTGTGTGTGTGTGTGTGTGCAGTTCCTGAAGGGGACATGAGATTGCTTTATCATTGGAGTCACAAAATGTTGTCAGCCACCACATGGGTGCAGGGAACCAAAGCTTTGACTTCTGGCTATATATCATCCAGTGCTCTTAGCAGCTGAGCCATCTCTCTACCCCTCCACATTATTTTGTCTTCAGATGGAGCTCAGATAGCCTAGTCTGATGCCAGACTCATTACATACTCAAGGATGGCATTGACCTTGTTATCCTTTTGCCTCCAATTATGATGTGCTAGGATTCTTAGTCTGTTCAACCCTGCCTGGGTTAAAGAAGAAATCTTTTTTTATTTTACCAACAAGATAGAGTTCAGAGAGGACACAAGCTGCTAAAATATAGAAGGTTTATAAAAGGCCAGAGCAAGAACTCAAACCCAGATAGTCTGCTCTTTGGCTTTATCCTTTGATGCTGAGGGAATTTGACCTTAAACTCCTCTTCATGTGACTAATCCTTAAATATTTGATGACAAATTCCCCTCTCTGGTTCTTCAGGATGTCCTCAATTACTTACATTGCATTAACTTTTTGATAGCTACATCAAAATTCTGAATTTATTAAGGTTTGGGGAAACTAATTCTCATAAGTGCTTTTTACATATTGACTCAAGAAAAAACAGTGATCTCCCATGGTGTATGCAAAAGAGAAGAGGCATGTTCATTGACAAACAGAGGTAGAGCGTGAAGGAGGCTGGCTGGTGGGAAATGACTTTGAACTATTAAGTCAATCTACATCATTGCTGTTGCCTGACTCCTAACTTGGACAGCATCAAGGATGCAAGTGATGACTCCAATTTTGAGCCAGTCTTTCTACTTCCTTTGGTAAAGATGGCAATTTTGTAATGTTTATTTTAACACGGAGAGAAATTGAACCAAGTGTTACAGTCTGTTAATGAAGTATTCCCACAAAGGGTCACATGAAAGTCTTAGTTCCTAGCACACAGATCCAACCACTTATAGGTACATGGGTTTTGAGGGTTCTATGGGAAAGTCAGTACCTCCTATCCAATTTTGTTGTCATCTTCCCATAAATATCAAGGAGATTAATGTGTTTAGCATTAAGAAATGTGGGAGTCGATTCTCATTATCAGCTTGGGGAGTGTATCAGAATCACCTGGGAGACATACCTCTGTTTGTGTGCTTGTGAGGGAGTTTCCAGGAAAGAAGAATGCACACGATGAATGCAGATGACATCACTGGACTTGAGACCTAGACCAAATATAAAAGTAGGAAGGAGAAACTCTTGTCACCCTCCACTCTCTGCTTCTTGGTCAGTGTCATGGATGTGGTAACTTCAGCTACTGGCATGATGGACTATTCCCTGTGAACTGTGAGACTAAACAAACTTTTCCTCCTGAGGAAGTTGCTTTCTGTTAGGTTCTGTTAGGTATCTGGTCACAGAAATGAGGAGAGAAGCTAATACAATAAGCATCATACATTCTTCATGAGCAATTTTTTATGGTAGGATTTTCTGTAACCTTTTCAACCTTGAGGAAATTTTAATACACTCAAGAGGAATATAATTTTCCATTAATGTAACAAAATAAATATTATACTTAAACATTGGTGGCTTTTCAACAATCTGTGAAATTTTGTTTTTCTAATTTTTTTTTCAAAATTATGACTCTTAAATTTTTACTTGTAGCATCCTTCTCAGTGTATCTAGGATTTACTGCCTGAGCTGAACTGATACTATTTTATATGCTTGTGAATAAATGACTTTAACTTATTCGCAACTAAAAGGCAATATCCAGACATTATTTTTTCAATTGTTTTATCCAATGTGCAAATCTATGAATATCATAGGATACTCCAAATTCATTTTTTTATTTTTGTAAGAATGAATGATTGCCAAAGATAAGCAGGCTAAGGTTTTTAAACACTTGAGATTTAGTGATTTGAGATCCAGAGAGAAGATTTAGTTGTTACAAGCACTTGCTGCTGTTTCAGGGGACTGAGCATGAACTTGTGAGCACACACACACACACACACACCCTAACACAGGTAAATGTAATAAAATAGTTTAAAGTTACATACTGTATATGTTCACTATGAGGTATTTAAAATGATAAAATTCACAAAGTAAATGAAATGGTATTTTTTTGTAGAGAATGGGTACAGCATTTCAGGTTGAAAAAGAGATAAAATGTGTTTAAGAGTTGAATGGTCATAATACCTTCATCACATCATAAACTTATTTAATATTACTGACAAGTACATTTCAACTCAGTTAGTAGAATGCTTGTTTAGTGTGAGTAAAGCCATGGATCCAATCCTTAGCAATGTATAAACTGGGCATGGTAGTACACATATGGAATTCAAGTATTTGGAATGTGGAGTCAGGAGGATTCAAAAGTTCAAGATCACATTCGTCGACATAGTGAATTCAAGAGTATACCCTAAGGTACATAAAACTTGTCTCAAAATAATAAGAATGAAAAGAAGAGAAACTAAATTTTATGTTATGCATGTTTTACCCTTTTTTTAAAAAACTGTAAAATATTCTATTAAGTATTGGATTGGATTTTGTATTTGAGGCTCTCTGTTCTGGACAAAGACCACCTAGTTCTAAGTTCAGGGTACAAGGTGAAAGTCATTACCACTCAGAGAGGAAATAAAGACTGCCTCAGTTACAGAATAGGTTAAGAACAGGTTAGAGGTATCTTCTATAGCTAGCATCAAAATCCAGGCAAAACAAGAATGATCTTGACTTTTGACAACGCAAATATAAATAAGATTCTGATTCTTAGTGTGTGTGTGTATGTGTATATGTGTGTGTGTGTGTGTTGGTTATTTGTTGTTGTTGTTGTTGTTGTTGTTGTTTTGTTTTGTTTTGTTTTGTTTTGTTTTTTACTAGACTGAAATCTTTGGTACTTACTTGGTCTTTGGTCCATACCTTGACTGAAATAAGAAAACATTTCCCAAAATTATTTTTGGATTAAATTTTATGTTTAAACTCTCAAATATTTAAAGTTTATAACCAGGAAAGCTCATCTTCCTTTAGGCAGAGTGGGCAAAACAGTAGTGACCTTTTCAAGTCACGGGCAGGAAGGAAGGAAGCTTGTCACACTGCATCAGTTTTATGATACAACAACCATGGAGTGTTTGTTAGAAACGGTACTTAATCTTTATGAGTCATCTCATATACATAGCTTCCAGAAGTTTGTCACAGAGGCTTGTGATACAGGAAGCCATTAGCCAAGGAACAGTAGCTCTAAAATGAGGCATCTATGCTGTTGGCAGCTTTCTCATTGGCAGAACTCTACCCTATTTCCGGTGCTTTCAATGTCTGAGAAAACTTCCAGTGCTGATATTCATTTCCTACAGAGTTCTCATTTAAGCTAAATTTAACCTTTTGGGTTGCTAGAGGTATTCCCATATTCAAGCACCTTTAAAACATCTTAGGAAAAAAAAAACCCAAAAGTTCAGAACTTTTACAAACATTGGTTTTCATGGGGGCTAAAATCTGGATTCACGACTAAGACCACAGTTTTAGCACCATGTATGTCTCAGAGCATTTACAATGTTTAGGTATCCATAGGTGGTTCTAAATTTCAAAAGGCAAGAGTTTTGATTGGGCTTCATTGAATCTGTAAATTGCTTTTATTGAGATGGTCATTTAAAGAATATTATTCTATACAATCTATGAACACAGGGTGTCTTTCTATTTTATAAACATCTTTTGCCTCTTTCAATAGAATTTTGTGTGCTATAGGTAACAGGAAACTTTAAGGGTTAAAGGAATGTGCCATGAGTTGCCAATATGTGTTGATTGGCAAATTATATCCAAATAAATATACTGGATGTGGAATTTAGATGTAAATTTCAGATGGCAATTAATAAAATGGTATTATTGAGAACTTAGATCAGGAGATGAGGTAGATAGCTAGGTAGATAGGTAGGTAGGTAGATAGGTAGGTAGGTAGGTACTTAGCTAGGTAGCTAGGCCTGGTGCTGTTTGTATTTTGATGTTAATTTTACTCTCCTGGGAGGGCTTCAAATGAGGAATGAGTCATGTACTCAGGTGACTTCTTATAATAAAGGAGCCAATTACTGAGTTGGAAGGACTTCCCAGTTTGAGAGGGGAAAGAGAGGAAGCAGAAGAAAGCTAGGGACTTTTGGACAGGGATATTGAAAGGGCAAGATATAGCTACTACTGTCTCCTGGTTTATATGGCAAATCCTGGCAGATCCACTACCAGAGGATTTAGATTTATTACAGTTTACAAGATTAGGATTCAAATTGTTGAGCCCAGTGATTGAGTTACCATTGTTTCTGAACTAAGTTTGTGTGGTGTTTTCCTTCAAGCGGCTGTTCTACTGGGTTCAGTAGAGAAAGGTAAGGTGGCAAAGCGTGGGTTTGCCAGATATGTACCACAAAGCCTGTAGGGATTTTGATGCATGGAGCTGGCATGGTATCGACCTGGCAGTGAGAACTTAGCAAGCTAGGTGGAGAGATTTTGGAGCTTTGAGTCTGAGAGTCTCCATGAGATAAGAACTGGCTGGCCAGCCCACTGGGGCAGAGAGTAGCTGGGTGTAGCCTTGGAAATTGGTGCTTCTTTTTTAATATTTCCCGAAACAGATGGATGAATAGATAGATAGATAGATAGATAGATAGATAGATAGATAGATAGATAGATAGATACACAGATACATAGATAGATACACAGATACATAGATAGATACACAGATACATAGATAGATACATAGATAGATACATAGATACATACATACATAGGTGATAGATTCTAGATAGATGATAGATAGATAGATAGATAGATAGATAGATAGACAGATACATAGATACATAGATACATACATAGATACATACATACATAGGTGATAGATTCTAGATAGATGATAGATAGATAGATAGATAGATAGATAGATAGATAGATAGATAGAAAGACAGATACATAGATAGAGGAAAGGAAATAGAAAGAAAAACGGAGAAAATGAGAAAGGTAGGAAAAGAGAGGTTAAAAAGAGGAAGAAGGGGGAGAAAAGGAAGGAGTAAAGGAATGAAGGAAGAAAGAAAAGAAAGTTCAATAGCAATGGTAGAAGAAGAGAGAAACACTGAAGAAATAAAATTCCAAAGAGATCCATTCTCTAGAAGAGACAGAGGGAATGAAGGACAGAGACTATACATCAATAAAAAAAGACAAATTAACAAATATATTTCTAGAGAATGGGTGATGATCAGTGTGTCACAAAGGTATCACGTAAAATGAGCAGGGAAAAGAGCAGGATGTGCAGAGGATTGCCTTACCAAGAGAGCTACTGGAAATGTACAGGGTAGATAATACGTAACATCCTATCATGTAGGAGGGGAAAAGTATGAAGTGTAAGTTTAAAGGAGCCAGCCTATGCTTTTCACATTCCAGCAGGTTGATCCCCTTAACAGACCAGCTCAGGCAATGCCAGTAAAATCATTGTGGTGTTACACAAGATGCTGAGAAAGTTTTAGTGACTGAGTAGAAACCTTCAATGTCTAGAAAAGACTGTAGAAGACAGTGCAGGTTCAGCCTTACATCCATGTGAGAGATGAGGTCAAGCATAGATTAAAAGTTGATGCCTTTGATTTTATTAGTACAGCTACATAAAGTGATTTTTAAACTTACATTGAGAGCATTAGTTTTGCTCAGTCATTGACACCAATTAGTTATTAAATCTTAATGGATAATGTTAAGTGTTAAAGTACTTGCCTAGCATACACAAGGTCCTGGGTTCAAATCCTGGTATAATTGATAAATAAATTAAACACTAATAGACTAAATAATCCTAAATTATTCTAATTTCCAACTCCTGGGTCCATTGTCTCTTCCCCTGATCTACATCTCTCCTGCATCTTAAATTTAGTAAACATTAGTATCATCCATTGAGTCTCTCAATCTGGAAATCTGGGTATAATTTGATCCATTCTCTCCATTTTACTTCACCATATTTCAAGTGACAGGAATTTTTGTCATTCATTTGTCATTCCATCATTCATCTTTATGGATTTCCAGTTTGAGAGTTTACTGTTTTTGTTACTGTTTGAGGGTTGACTGTTTCTTTACTGAGTTCTGGTGACTACCTCACAATGTAACTTCCTGGTTCTGTCCCACTCCATTCCCTGTTTATTTGACTTTTCAAAAGCACACATCTGATTCATTTGTTCTGACTGAAGTTTCCTAGTGACTCACTGCCTCCTGTATAGGAGTTCATCATGGGTCATGCTTCCTGGTAGAACTTATCCTAGATTAGTTTCTATTGCTGTAATGAAATGTAATGGATTAAAAAACAACTGATGGGGAGAAAAACATTTATATTAACTTTTAGATCCATCATTTTAGTCTGGCATCATGAGGAAGGCAAGGCAAGAACTTCAAACAGTCTGCTACATTACATCCATAGTCAAGAGCAAAAAGAAACGTTTGCCTGCTTCCCTCCTTGCTTATACTCAACTTGGTTTCTCCATCTTTACACAGTTCAGGATTCTCTACCTAAGGAATGGCACTGGTCACAATTTCCCATTTCTTGTCATATCAATTAACTTAATTAAAACAATCCCCCACAGGCAAATCTACAAGCCAGCTCACTGTAGACAATCCCTCATGGACATCTCTTCCCAGGTGATGTTACCATACGTCAAGCTGACACAAAGCTAACCATTAGGTAATTTTTATTTTTATTTTCAGCTCCAGTGGCATATAGTTCCCTGAAGCTTGAATTTCCATGAAATCAGCACTGTTCCACTTCTTTGCCAAAAACACACCTCACATTCCTTCTAGTGCTAGCATCTGCCAATCTCCTGCTCTCTTTAAACCTTCTGTTGTACTACAGAGTGTTCTAGGGGTCCTCTTGGTAATCTGAAAACCTAAAACTTGTAGCTCGACTTCTCCACTAGTTTTGTCATGTCCATGTATATAAGACTGTAGAAATATCGCTGTATGAAATCTCCTCTCCCCTTAGAATGTTCTAAGACATCCCTAGTTTACTAGTTTACTTTGTAGAGTGGAACTTTGTTTGCATTCAGCCATTTGTGAGAGGATGAACTAAAAGATTCTTCAATCTGGAATTCCAGGGAACAGATCTGAGACTCTATGAATTATTTTACTAGAAAGTGGCTCCCAGAAAACAGAACTGACTATAAAAAAAAGTGAGGAACTATACAAAGATATGCTACTCACCTTGTCACTACCAATGTGACCTGTGTCTTGGAACTGTAGCACCAGGAGCATTGTGTGAGATCAACAGGACTTCAGGCAGGGCTGTTAATTCATTTGGACCTCAAAGTGATTTAAAATAACAGGTATGTATCCATGACTGCAATTCCTGTGGATAATTGAGATTATCTTCTTTTGTCCAAAATAAAATCAAGTCAGTCATTCTCATACTTGGAGTGTTTCCTCACCACTTAATACTTAGAAAATTGCTGCACACAAGTCCTCAGATATGCTCTTTAGAACCCCGGACTAGGTGATGTAATCTGAAGGAATATGTCTTTGCATTAATCCCAAAGAGGCTAAAATAAAGAATCTCATCAATAATTCATTAACATTAAATTCCAAGGAACTCAGGGTGGTACCATTTTGAAAGCTGTGGAGATGGGATCTGCAAAGAGTTTGCTTTGCAAATGTGAAGGTTTGAGCGTAACCCCCAGTATACTGAAAGAAAGAAAGAAAGAAAGAAAGAAAGAAAGAAAGAAAGAAAGAAAGAGGGAGGGAGGGAGGGAGGGAGGGAGGGAGAGAGAGAGAGAGAGAGAGAGGAAGGAAAGAAAAAGAAAAAGAAAAAGAAAGAAAGAAAGAAAGAAAGAAAGAAAGAAAGAAAGAAAGAAAGAAAATCACATTCCATTTCTGGAAAGAGACAGGAGCATCCCCAGCTCACTGGGCAGCCAGCCTAGCCTAATCAGGGAGCTATAGCAACAGACTCCATCTGATAACAGCAACAAAAATATCCAAGGTGAATGACACCTGAGAAATGACACTCAAGGTTTACTTCTGGTCTCCAATGTACACACATTCACCTACATACATACATGCACTCGTATACACACATGTACTCACATGCATGCATGCAGTCATATATACCCATGCACTCACATACACACACATGCACTCACATACACACACATACATTCAAATATACACATGTGCTCACATGCACATATGCATTCATACACACACATGCACTCACAAACACTCACGTACACATATGCACCCACATGTACACATGCACTCCATGCACTCACATATACACATGTAATCACATGCACTCATACACACATATGCACTCATATGCACACATGAACTCATACATGCACATGCACTCACACACACACATGCACTCACATACACTCACACACATGCATACACTCACATGCACGCATGCACCCACATATACATATGCACTCACACACTAACACACACAAATGCTAAAAAAGATTAGAAACTATAGTGAGATCATATATTCCTTAGCTTATACATCATTATATAAACTTGTCTTCTCTTCCACAGAGCGAGCATAGCCATTATAAGCCTATGAGACAGCCATTCCTCTCATGGATTCCCCTTATAGTGACATAGTAACTCATATGCACACATGTAGTCGCATACACACAGGAATAATCTACAATGTGAACCACAGGCCACAGAGTAAAAAGAGAGAGAGAGAGAGACTTCTCAATAAGGTACCAAAGAGATGCTAAGCAAACATTAGTGATTCCTTTTGGAATTGTATTGTTTTTCTCTTTAAAAGAAAACTGATGTTTATTTGAAGATTAGAACCATGTTGTGGTGAGGCTTGGAAAGGTTATTTGTATAATGCACAGCACAACCCCATTCTAATACCTAATACTTAAAGCACCTTTCATGGGAAGGGCCATGAGCATCTCCCCAATTCCCAGTTTGTTCTTGCTATTTTGTAGCCTTATTTATTCTTCTACTTGAACTTGAGAAAATAGACACACACCACTCTGTTCCCCTGCAACATGTTCATAAATTCTGGCTTATTAATTGACGCTCTTTCTGAGTTGCTTCTCTTCCACTGCTTTCCCTTAGTCTCCTAGGTCCTAGGTTGATATCAACACTATGAATGGTATGCTTATATCCTCACTCTTGGGAATAAAATCCCCACTTAATACTGTGTATTTTCCCCTAACAGGAAGGAGTCAGTATAGGCTGAGAATTCTGGCCTAGAAATGATAATAAGCTTAAATATTATAGTGCATTGTAATTTTCCAGGAAATAACTTGTTGTTGTTGTTGTAGATGTTGTTGTTCATCCTAGAATGCAGAGGATATGCCACAGCCTACAGCACCTCTGCAGTCCTGTGACATCTGGTGTCTGTGTTAAAAGGACCATCAGTTCTCTTCTTTACTTGCAAAGGTGCCATTCAGCAACATCTTGCACATGATCAAGAATTAAAACTCTCAGGCTGGAGAGGCTGTTGAACAGCTAAAGGCATTTGCTGCCCTTGCAGAAGACGGCAGTTCAATTCTGAGAACCGGGTCTGGCAGCTCACAACTGTCTGTAATTCCACTCTAGTGGTTTGAATGCCCTCTTTAGCCTCTGGCAGGACCCTGCGCGCATGTAGCTTGTACTCACACCGATACATATATACATATGCATAAATAAAAAACAAATATTCAAATATTTAATAAAACATTTTTAAGCCATTTGGATTAAAAGAGCATTTATTTTTACAACAAAATCAAGCCAATTTATATAAATGTGTGGGGTTTTTTTTTCTAACATCAGAATTTGTTGGTTTATTTTATGACAGGATAGAAAGTAAATATATCTGTCATGTAATTTAATGAGTAATGTGCCAGATGGATTGGTTAACATAGCTTTATGCCCCGTCCAGCAGGGCAGTAAACAGGGGTCTGGGGAGGTTACCTGAAAGAGAGAATGGGGGAAAGAGGCGAATGCAAAGAACGAGCAGTTTGTCTATAGGCTGATCAAAACTCCATTTTTACTTTTTCACGCAGGGGTTATATACACAAAAAGGCAGAATGTGGGGAAGGGGATGATGCAGGAGCATAGGTGTTCAAGGGGAGTACAGATATCTTCCAGAACAGAGTATCAGCTGGGAGAAGGTTCAGGAGACAGGCCACTATGACTCTGCCTATGATTCACTTGTCCTTATCTAAGTTGGTACTATCCACCAAGGCTACCCAAAGTCTATGACTATCTATAAGACCTATGACTACTTGTTCCTATCCAGGCTGGTAAATTTCCACCAAAGCTGCCTGTTTACAATATCTTATAGCTATCTGTTTCAGTGATTTTTTGCAGAGACCCAAGACTTCGTGTTAGCCTATAGACTAATAGACTTAGGCCTATTGCTGATTTTAGGCCTTCACTGTATAAGCAAGGCTGCCCCTGATACCTTTACAGTAAGAATAAACAGTTTGACTGAATCTTCCCCAGTGGTTGTTGACAACATCAGGCCTCCCTTGATAATAAGATCTGGTATCTTGCTAGTTATTGCACCTTTATCAAATGTTGTAATTTTTATAAGAAATAGAAAATTTTGTAGAGTTGTTCAACACTTTGTTTTTTAAAGCAAATACTCATAGTACGGCCCCAGATATATGATATACCCATTAATGACAACTATTGAATAAATAAGTGGGATGAGCAAATGAGACTGAAGATCCTGAGACTGGCAAGGGTACAGGAACATTATGATTCCTCTGATTAAACGATGTTCTACTCTGACCAGCTGACTCTGTGACAGTCACAGCCAGCACTAAGGACCAGCATCTATTATTAATACTGTGCATTCTATTAATTAAGTTCATATACAAATCATTTCTTGTAGTACCAGAGGTTGAATGAAGGACTCACGTGTGCTTGGCAAGCTCTCTGCGCCTGAGATGTAGCTCTCAGTCTTCCTTTGCTAGTTTAGTGATTTATTTGAGATAGGCTCTCTCTGGCTAAACTGTCTGGCTGTAAACTCACTGTGTAACCCAGACTAGTCTCCACCCTGTGATCTTCCTGTGTCACCTTCCCAAGTACTGGGATTAGTAACCTCTGCCCATAGGCCTACTTCTACAAACCATTTAGAAATCTACTGATTAATCTAGTGACTCCATCTCTTTTAATCTCCAGGTCACGGTTGTGAATAAACCTATCTGCACTTTTCTAAGCAGACTTGTGTAAATCCTTCTACTAAGGATAAGCTCCATAATTCTGGAGGAAGACAACTGAAATTCCAAAAGCCATCTTCTACTGATTCATACTGAAGTAGCCATTTTTTTTATTATTATTTCCCATGATGAGCTGTTGGGAGCCGGGTGATCTAAGACTTTTTCAGAGGTCCCGATGAAAGAATAAAAATAATAACACTTCTGTGTGCTTACCCAGGAACAGACATGGCAAGGTCTATGCTGGGGCTGGGACAGGGCCTGGAAGAGTTGAGGTTTTGCTCTATGGGACTCTGACATTCTCCCTTCTCTAAAGAAATTAGAATTATCAGTTCCTAAACCACTGTGTGCTCCATCTGCAATGCACTTGAGACACCCTCTGTTCCCTTTGTACAGCATCTCTTGATTAGCTTCCTGCTGACTTAGTCACAATGTATGATAGGTTTCTGCTGACTCTGTCCCATTTTACACCTACAAACTGTATAGAGGATGCAGTGATTCTTAACACACTTACTTGGCATAAGACAACTTATATAAGAATTTCTGATCCCAAACTTTCTTGTCTTTATTTTCTGATCTCCTGGTCCTCTCTTAGACCTGTCACTGAAGAATGACCTGCTGGTCCAGGTCGATGAGCAATTATCTACCATCTGGGATTTACAAAGCCCAATTACTGGTATTAGAGTAAGGAAAGATGGATGAATGCACTCTTCCCACCTCTGAAATGATGGTCATGCAATGAGGAGACCAAATTCAAAAGGTCATTAATATTTTTATTGTTATAATAAGATGTAGAACATCCCAAGCATGATAGAGAGAACTCTTACATGGAGGGGTTGATTTGGTTCTCATGTGACTATCTGTACTATCATTCATTTACACTTTCCCACATAAGACTGTTATCTAATGGTATTTATCATGTCAATAACAGAAGGCAAAAATATTCATGAGAGATGTATTGTCCTTGTTATTGTTATGTGAAAACATAATTTATTTACTTGTTTTTATCATTGAGTGTGTAGACATATATGAATGCCATGTGTAGACAGCATTTCCACACAGGCTAGAAGACAGGTTATAAGACATTATGAGCCATCAGACATGGCTGCTGGGAACATAACTCAGGTCCACTGCAAGAACAGCAATTGATTACTCTTAACTCCTCCCTCCCACCACCATACCTGCCACTGGCTGCCATGCCTTTCCGCCACGATGGACTCTTAACCTCCGGGACTGCAAGCCAAAATAAACACTTTCTTCTGTATGCTGCTTTGCTCATGATGTTTTATCACAGCGACAGAAAAGTGATAAGTCTGGCTGGAAAGACAGGACATCAGTGAGCAAGATACAAAGTCCTGAGTTCACCAAAGCAATTGATTCCAAGCTAAACTATTTAGCATGAGCACTTCTAGTTGGGTAATTCCAACTGCAGTTTTTGTTATTATTCTATACCTTCGTTATATGTTATCATGCAACATATTAGGTTTCATTGTAGCTTTTTTAAAATAAAATCTGCCTTGTTAATTTTCCTTTCCCCTCTGTTCCATTCCTCTGCCCTCTATTAATACCTTCCCAAAATCCTTCTTTCCGTTTTGTGTGACTTTTTCCCTCTTCACATTCCCTAATATTGCCCATTCCCCTCTCAGAGCATCTTAATTACTTTTATTGCTTGTACCCACATCCACTCTACTTATACACATACATATACACTGTTTTAAGGGTCTAATTTCTACCTTAGAAAACACTGCTGGGATTAATGTCAGGCTTGGGAGATGAAAAAGATGGCATAAAAACAAGTAATTATCTGATATTTAAATTTGATTTTAAAAAACAAATTCATAAAAAAGAGGAAAGATCTGAATCAAGGAGAACAAAGATATGCCACATCAGCATAAAAGTGTTGGGAACTGTGGAAAATGGAGTCTGTAGACAGTGCAGAGATGTCTGCAAGGAGAGCCTGAGTTTTAAAGTATTATCGAAGCACAATTGAGTTTCCTCAGCAGAGAAGTGATATTCACTTGAGAGATTCTTATTTGGTGTCATAATCAGCAATGGCTTGAGATGAGACAGTGTTCTTGAAAAACAGCCAAATGGTTTTCTGAGTGGCATGGAAATGAACCACTGTGGGTTGGGATTTGGATAGTGTCAGGGGAAAGGCAAGACATTTTTAATTTTTGACATAGCGTGGAGCAGAAAGAGACCTGTCAAAGGGAACTCCGAGGTTCTGAGTGAAGGTAATTGGAAAGATGGTAATGTTCTTCGAAGAGACAAGGAAATTGCACAGTGAATTTAATTTGGAGCACAAGAGGCAGATTCACCTAAAGAGATGTCTGAAGGATGTTCCTTCTATTAACTTTCAATCTGGTGTGAACAGGCCTCATTTTTCATAATGGAGAAGTAGCCTTGGGAAAATTCTCGGTCTGTCCAAATAGATCCCCAACTCACTTCCAGGGTGCTCAATATGAAATAAGGCTTCGTAACAGAGGGATGATTTTCAGGTTTGGAAACAGAGATGGAGCAAATATCACCAAATTAGATCCTGTTAGAGTGGTGGGACTCAGCAGGATGATAACTACCAAGTTAATGTCAGGGTGCGGGAGATGGGGACTTAAGAGTGCTGTGTACTCTAGCTTCAGTGTGAACTTACATCAGCCTTCCCTTGAACAGCAAACAACCAGTATTATACTGCTTATTATTGAGTAAACATTTAAAAAAATATCTGTGTTTTGTTTTTGTCCCAGATGAGAATTCTTAAAGTTTATGCCCATTAACAAAAACATAATTTATGATGACTAATTTTATGCATATTGCATTTGCTTTTTGTATGAGCTTAGAAGTGAATCCAGAGCTTCACACATTATAAGCACATTACCTATCTCTTCAACCTTCATGTTGGTTTTATAAAGAAAAAACTGCATACAACCTTAAAGCCTTACATACTATTTGAGATATCATCCAATGATGTCATCCAAAATGTGAAGGCAAAATCAGGTGGTGGGTTTTTTTAATTAAATAGGAATGCATAAATTCTCTAATGGTCTAATTAGGTGTGTCCAAAGTTTTGACATTGTGACATGACATGTGTCATCTATGAATTTTATGCTAGATAATTGGTTAATCAAGATACCAAAAAAAAAAATCACAAGAGAAATTTCATATTGATTTAAGTACACTTGTGGGTTTGTGTTGGGCAGTATTCAGAGCTGTCCTGGAGAAGAACAGAGCTGGGCCTCACAGCAGGAAATGCTCCTCATTAGACCCTCTCTAAGGAAAACAACCAAGACTACTCAGCAGGCAAAGACCCTGCTCCTCAAGCCTGACAGTAGTTCAATCCCTGGAAAGTACATGGTGAGAAGAAGGAACTAACATCTATACATTGTCTTTTGATCTCCATACATATGCCATGGTGTGTGTGTGTGTGTGTGTGTGTGTGTGTGTGTGTGTGTGTGTGTGTTTGTTTAATTTTAAAATTAACTAGAAAGTGAATGAGCCAAATAGCTAGTATTCAGACATCCTGCTTGACAGATAGAGCAATTAAAATTTATTCAAGGACTTCTGCAATAATTCAATAAAATTATGACCCCATCATAGATAAAAGCAAGATGTAAATCTTTTTGCTAAGAATTTTCCCCTGACTTTTAAATTTATTCGAATAACCTTTGATGGATAAGTGTAAGAAGTCAACCCATCATATTCCTAGGAATCTTTCTATCCTTGTAGCCTGACCCCGTCGTTTTAAGGCAAAAAATTCCTTAATGATTTCTTTAGAAATCTTTCATGGAAAGTAACAGGGGCCTTTTTAAAAGTAAGGAACAGCAAAGAGAATGATGAGTGGGAAGATTCGCTGAGTGAAATAATCCAGACACAAAGGAACGCAGTCGTAGACCCTCACTAATGTGTGGCCTCTAAAACATTCCATCTTCCAAATACACCAAGGATAACCCAACAGTGGGCATGCGAAATGTCTGAGCACTCAAAATAGAAGCAAATGCATGGGCTAAGAAGGTTTAATTCATATCGCAAAGAATACGGAAAATAAAAATCATAATTAAGTGTGAGTTGTTAAATTAGGTTTTGTCACACATGAAAAAGAAAGAAAGAAAACAAGAAAGGGAAGGGAAGGCAAGGGCAAGGGCAAGGACAAGGCAAAGCAAAACAGAACTGGGCACATAGCTCAGGAGAAGAGCATGTCTTTGACATTTGCAAGATCCTCAATTCAAGTCCCAGGTGTTAAATAAAATGAGGTTAACTCTAAGGTGGTAGGTATGTAATGCTCTCTACTACAGTGACCATTTTAATGTCTATATATGTCCCATCCCATAATATATATTTCTACATTTATATAACAGGGTGTATATATTAGAAAATTTGGGGGGTTGTGGTTAAAAACTCTTTGTTTTACTTTGTAAAAATACAGGTTTGTCAAAAGAGGATAAATTCAAGTCCTCAGTTCAGAGGTAGAAACTAAGAGTTTTAAAGAAGTAGTATCAGTTGGAGCAGGCCAGTACATGGAAGGCTGAGGCAGGATGCTCTCAAATTCAGGGCTAGTCTGGCTACAAGTGAATTCAAGATCATTCTGGGTGCTTTGGTGAAATTATGTCTCAAAATAAAAATAATCAGAAAGTCTGGAGGCATTGTTCAGTGGTAGAGTGCTGGCTTGTCTTATGTAAGGCTCTGGCTTCAACTACTAAAAAAATTAATAATAATGATGATGATGATGATGATGATGATGATGATAATAATAATAATAATAATAATAATAATAATAATAATAATAGAATGAGTGTGGAGATTTGGACTCATCCCAACCTCTTACTTTAGACTTTACCTCATCTCTTTTTGTCCAGGTTCTTGACAAGCACAGATTCTGTGTAGGAGACATTTGTCCAGTTAACAAGTGACAGAGCTGTGTATCTGTCAGGCATGTGCATGATCCTTGAATGGTAAGCCCTTATCACTTTTCTTCATGTTTCTATCTTTCCTTGAACAATAAATACAAGATCATTTTTAACTGATAATATTTTCATTCTGAGAATAAATATTTCCTCAAATAGTTTACTCAAACTAACTTTAAAAGTACATTGGCTTTGTGGCTGAAGAGGTGGCTCAGGGATTTAGAACACTGGCTGTTCTTCCAGAGGTCCTGAGTTCAATTCCCAGACACCACTTTGTGGTTCACAACCATCTGTAATGGAATCCAATGCCCTCTTCTGGCATGTAAAAGTACATGCAGATGGAGCACTCATACATTAAATAAATAAATAAATAAATAAATAAATAAATAAATAAATAAATAAATAAATCTTTTTTTTTTTAAAGTATATTCGCTTAGCATTCTACAGAGCCTGTGCTCATAGCTGAGGGAATCCCCTTCCCTGATGTGGTCCTGATGTCAGTAATATCTACCCGTGGCTGAACATCCATGTGCCAACTTTCTCTTTGACTTGGACAGATCTATGCTTTCATATTTTCTCTTGATGATTTTTACTTTGCTAGGGACAGAAGCCAAAGTGTTTCTGAAGACATACAACAAACAAATGGAAATAATATGAACAACCTCACAGAAATGAGGCATGTCAGCTAACACCAATGCAAGGCTAAAAAGGGAAGAAAGCTGTTATGCTGACCTGCTAAGATAGTGGGAGAGGATAGCTGCAATGTTTTGCAAGACAGGGAATTGTTTAACAGAGATAAAAAGGCTGAGGGAGATGGCTCTGCCAATAAAGTACTTGCTTTGCAAGTATGAATATCTGAGTTTGGATTCCTAGCACACATGTGAAAAGCTTGCTGTAGTCTGGGATCCCAGTGCTGGGGAGACACTGACCAGCCAGACTTGCCAATCAATGAGTTCCTGGTTTAGTGAGAGACCTGTCTCAAAAAAAATGTTTTAAAGGTGGAGATTCAAGAAGACATTTGATGTCAAGCACTGGTTGCCATGTGTATACAGGCATATACCGTGTGCACAGAATCATACAGCTCACAAACACAAAAGGGGAAATGGAATGAAAACATAATGTTTTAAGAGAGAAGTTTACTAAAGACAAAGGAGGTTTACATGTATGAGTGCAAGAATTGGGGAGATGAAAAGTGTGGGTGCCTTTGATAAGAAGCACAGGGAAAGCAGGGCGTAAGTTTCCATAAAAAAGTTAAATATGGAAATGATAGCTGAAGGATTTATATACAGATTAATTAAGAGCACAGAAAGGTGGTTAACATTTTGAAGGAAGGATCTCTTTTTCTTCTGAGATACTGAAGGTAGAAAATAATGTTACTGGAGAATTTGAAATAGAGAGAGAAAAACTTTCAAGAAAACTTCATTCTTTGCTGATAGCAATAAAAGAGACATCATAGAAGAAGAGATGACCTTTGAAAGAAGCAAAGAAGAAGCAAAGATCTTGGAGATTTTGAAGAACTACAGTTGGAAGAGGTGGTTAGATGGGGGCAGTTTGTTAGCTCCTGTGACAAAATGCCACAATCAAAAGCAGTTTACAGGGGAGGAAAAGTTTATTTTGGCTTACACTTCCAGGGGAGAGTCCATAATGGCAGAGGATAGCAGGAACAGGAAGTTGTCTGATCACATTTCATCCACAAACAAGAAGCAATGAGAGAGGAAGGGAAAAAAACAGGAAGCAGGAAATGGCTATAAATCCTTAAAGTGTGCCCCTGGTGGCATACATTCTTCAGCAAGGCAACATCTCTTAGAAGTTTCATAATCTCTCCAAACCAAGTGAACACCAAATATTTAAATAGATACACAAGCCGGTGGGATACATTTCTTATATAAAGTACCACAGCCTGACAGCTACAAGATTGGAGAATTCTGATGGGAGAAGAATGCATAAACAAGAAATTTAGTGGAAAAGGAGGTTTGAGAAAACTTAGGGTGTGTGCAGTGTTGCATAGAACAACCAGGAAGCTGCTTAAGGACGTCCCAGCCACAAAGCAGAAGGAAGCTGGGAGTATCAGAGTTGAGGAATGGCAGATACAAACAGATATCCTAACAAGGTGGGCACTGGTAAACACATCGGCCAACCAGAATGTCATTTACCACCCCATGGGCTTCCCAGTAAAATGGCCAGTTTTAATTATTAACTTGACACACTATAAAATCACATGGGAATGGAGTCTCAATGAGGGACTGTCAAGATGTGGGCACACCTATATAGAACTGAACCCCAGTCCCCTCAAGAACTAGTAAGGTCTCTTACCTGTTGAGCCATCCAGCCTTTAAATATGTATGAGCTTTCAATTGCAATTTTCTTGTTGCTGATGAGACTGAAGAGATCTTTGCAACCTCATGATAACTATTTGGATTTCCTTTCCTATATATTTACCATCTATACCTAATCCTCATTTCTACTTTTTTGTTCTTATTAACCTATTTGAACAAGTTATATCTTTTGAACATCAAATCTTTGCTGTTCCCATTTACAGCAGATATATTTTCCTATTCTGTGGGTTGTTTACCTGTTGCAATTGTTTCCCGTTTGCATCCCATTTCTATATGATCATATTAACCGATACACCATCATTATCATTATGCTTTCCTATATTTTTATCTTATTTAATGAATGTATGCCTGTTTCAAATATATTTTAAAATCATAGTTTTCTATATTTTTCAAGAGGATTGCTGGAGGGGTTTTGTTTATTTGCTGATTACTTATCTTACTTAGCTCTGTGAATGCTTTATTTGAGAACTTAGATTTGCAAATTAATTTAAATTGATTTTGTTGTGTATCTTTTTTTTTTGTGTACCCAAATGCCATGTTTACTTTTCCCTTCTTCACTAATCTTCAGCTCTGTCTCTAGAACACATTACATTTCCTTATATAAATCGCTTTGTACTTCCATCTGAAGTCCACCTGAAGGTATTTTTCTTTTTGCTAAACCTGCATCAAGAGTCTACAGTCATCATTGTCACAGTTTGGTTAGGTATGCCACGTAATCTCATTTCCCCCTGAAGTCATCTTTGCTATTATTGGCTATGTCCTGAAAAAAGCAAAGAGGTAAATGAAGATGAACCCTGAAGCAGTCCCACCTTACTAAATTTGTGAATACCTAGACATCTAACAACTTGCACAACATCTGAAATTTGACCACAAGTAACATGTTTGTGATGGCTAATCTCAGTTGTCAATGTGATGAGATCCAGAATCACTTGGCAGATGGGCCTCTAGGCACCTCTGAAGGGAAATATCTTGCTTGTGTTAATTGAGTTGAGAAGAAACACTCTCTGTGGGTTGGTATGTTCTTGTCTGAGATCCAGGACTACATAAAAAGAATGTGAGCTGAGATTACAGTTCTCTTCCCGACTGTAGATACAATATGAACAGATGCCTGAAGTTTCCATGGCCATGACTTGTACACCATAGGAGACTATATCCTCAAACTGTGATCCAAAATAAAGTCTACCATACTTAAACTGCTTTTGCCAGGATATTTTATCTCAACAACAAGAAAAATAACCAAGGCAGATTGCACAGAACGAACATTTTTGTGGAAATTTACCTTACCTTAACTCTATATTTATTGAATTTCTTTGTAAATTCATATCTTCTATTTTACTATTGCTTAGTTTACAAAGCATATTACATTTTTAATATTTATGTACTGTGGTAGAGTTATTTACATGCTATGGCCTGTGCAAAAAATAGTGGATAACCCACAGGAGTCTGTGCCTTTTTCCCTCCATCATAGGCTCAAGGATTGAACTCAGATCATCAAGTTTAGCAGTGAGCACCTTTACCCACAGAGCCATCAGTCTGGCCACCAAAGTCAAGTTTTGAAACATGACAAGTCAGATTTTGGTGACAAGTAGAATGTTGCAGGGTTAATGTAAAAATAGAATTTTAAAATATCATGAAGATATAGTCATCATCCAAGAATATGTAAATTACAGCAAACAACACAACAAAAGCATCTATGAAATCCAATTAGATAAACATCTAACAAATGTATGTAATAAATTGTCTGATTTAAAATAGCCTTCAAACCTTGCCCAAATGTTTTTGATGAGCAACCAAGCAAACCAGGATGATTGATGTATGCATATAAATAATTTATGACAATTCAACCACATTTACAATTCAGATAACTGTGAAGTTTTCACAAGAAGCTGACAGAAAATGATGGAAGAAGTTTCAGAAGGAGCCACTTAAAATAATCTGCTCTAGCCCCAAACACACTTCCACTGTAGCTAAATACATATTTCTCAAACTATCTCTCATTTTTACATCTCTTGTTTTGATGTAGTAGGGTCCCACATGTGAGGCTTTAGGAAGTGAGCTCACTATTGTTTCTTATGTTAGAGTAAAATGAAACATCGAATTAGTTATCATTTAGCAAAGACCAAAGAAATGTGGGAATAACTTTTGATCTGTTTCAGTTTTTTTCTTGCTTGTGCTCACATTTCATGGTATGTTTTATTCTAACTCATGTCTTCTAATTTCTTCAGTTATAAAAATGGATGGATAGCTATTGCTGTTTAGCATTCAAGTTGTACTTTGTAGTATCCCCCCTCTCTCCCTCTCCCTCCTTCTCTCTCTCTCTCTCTCTCTCTCTCTCTCTCTCTCTCTCTCTCTCTCTCTATGTATATATATATATATATATATATATATATATATATATCAGAGAGTACACTAGAAATTTTATTTCATAATTATGGATTGGACTAATATGCAATAGATATTATAAAGCTGACTACTAAACAAGTATTAAAGCAGTTCTTTCAGAAGTCTGTCTTAACTGTTTTCCACATAGTGGGGGAATACAACAGGCATCAGATTACTGGAATATTGCTTGGCTGACATGTGTGAGACCATAGTTTCAATCCCCAGTACTGTCAATGGAAACAAATGTGGTTGTTTCTTTATAAACAGTCTGAAATGAGCCAGAAAGGAAAATTATAAAATATAAAAATGTAGACATTATCATCTACATTTTGACTCATTACAAAAGGAAATGAACATAGGTACATTCATATATTTGTATTACATGAATCAAACAAAACCCAGGAGTTCCAACTCAACCTTCTTCAGCCAGCTTCGCTGTGTCCACATTACCAAATGCGTTCAACTTCTTCATTTCTTTTTGTGGTTCTGTATTGGCCAATGTGTGCCTGCTTTGCAAGTTTTGAAAGTGATGCATGGAAACTAACAAAAGCCACAAAAACAAAACCCCAACACTGCTACAATTGCCTAACATGAGGTGCTTTGGAGGATGAGAGACTCTCATCTATTGTAATAGCCTGTTCTCCATCATCATGAACAACTGAGTTGACTCTGGTTTAATTCTGTCTTTCAAAGAGATGTCATTTCAAACCTAAACTCATGGAAGTAAGAGAACTCGATATTGCTGTTACTGAGTAGATAAACTGGCAGAGAATAGAACAGAGATAAATTAGGGTACACTTGATAGTAAGAACTAATTTTTCTGAAATTGCTTCTTTGTTCTAGCCTAATATTTAGATTTCTGCCTGAAATTACTTCCTTGTTCTGGCCTAAGATTTAGATTTCTATCTGAAATTGCTTCTTTGTTCTAGCCTAATGTCAGATTCCTGCCTGAAGCCTTCTTCCTTGTCCTTGGCCAATGTCATATTCCTGCTAAGCAACCCATTTTCTTGTCCTTGACCCATGTCAGATTCTTGCCAAGCAGCCCCAAAGGCTCTCCAACTCTCCCCCTTTTTTATTTCATTAACAAGACTGAGCCTGTCTTAGGTTGTTCTGACAAGAATGCCTCCCTTACCCATCATGGAATATGCATTATCAAAAGCAATGTACTTATGTCTTAGGTTGGTTAGGCTCGGTGCAGAATCTTACCTATCCTTGGCTTGAGAAGTAATTTCAGGCAGAAATCTAAATTTTAGAGTAGAACAAGGAAGTAGGCTTTAGATGTGAAAATAACTTTGTGCTAGGACAGGAAAGTTGGCTCAGATATTTTGGTCATCCTGATAAGCCCTTTGAAACAGTGATCATGGGAGAGTGTTCACAGAATTTTGTTTATTGCCTTGCTTGTTCTTTGACTATTTGTGTTTATTGTCTTGCTTGTTCCTTGACTATTTGCATCTATTGTATTGCTAGTTCCTCAACTTAAAACTGATCTGAATACTTACATGTCATTCAAATTGTATAAAAGCAAAAATGAGGAAGGGAGTGGGATAGGGGGTTCTAGGGAGGGAAAATGGGGAAAGGAGATGACATCTGAAATGTAAATAAATAAAATATCCAATAAAAAAGAACTAATTTTTCTCTGACACCAGAGCATGGCACAGAGAAAAAGCACTTTGGTAAAACATGACAGCAAACCATTTGCTAGTGTTTGACCACTCTTTAGAGTTTACCTTACCCACAGTTAATAACAGAGTTAGAAAAAACAATTTCAAGCAAATTCAGTCAATGGAAAGATTACAAGTGACACCATTTTATTAGCAATTAACAGCAGTTGATAATTACTAAATGCAGAATTACTCTCTGCCTAAATGACACTGAACTTGTAGTCTAAGAAACATGAAGGAGACAACAAATAATGTAATCAAAATGGATTTGGGAAAATAATAAAGAAAGTTAAATCTTGCAGATAGGAGGCTGGAGAGATGGCTGAGCTCAGAGTGTTGGCTGCTCTTTCAAATGAACTGGGTTTCATTTCATGAACCCTCATGTTCACCCACAACCATCAATAACTCCAGTTCCAGGGGATCTTAATACACTCCTCTGATTTTTTTGTGTGCACCACACATGCACATGGTTCACACACTACATTCAGGTAACACACACATACATATAAAATACATAAATATAAAAATCATTTTTATATAGGAGAACTTTGTTTAAAAAAATATAAGGACTGGAGGGCCAGAGACATGGCTCAGTGGTTAAGAGCACTGATTGCTCTTCTAGAAGTCCTGAATTCAATTGCCAACAACCACATGATGACTCAAAACCATTTGTAATGGGATCCAATGCCCTCTTCTGATGTATCTGAAGACAGCTATTGTGTACTCATATAAAATATATATGGAAGTCAGTGTTTCTAGAGGATGTTGAATGAGAGCCAAAGCCACGAGTAATACTTGTGCAATAATCCATAACTTGGCCTGGCACATATACTGCTCTGCCTCAGATGGTAGTAAGAGGGGTGTGTACTGTGAGTGTGTGTGGGTAGGTGGAGGGTTTTTCAATGGATTCAAGGTAAATCTCAAACCTGAGTAAGGAGAATCAGCATGGCTTGCTGATGATTTGAACCCAGGAATGGAAACTGTTTCCAGGTCCATTAAACTGTACCAGTCAACTTGGTAGACTGTGGAGAAAACCATTAGCAGCTAGAAAGGCAGAAAAGAAATAGGATCTGCAAGGAAAGATTAGGAATTCTTATCTATTAAGCTAGAGCTGTAGAATATATATACTGAGTAGTGATGCAAATAAATCCAGTGTTAGCCATAGATACAAGAACATGAGTGTAGGAAGTGCACTTAGATGGAGACCAAATAAGGAAATATATGTACCTAAGAGTACCTAAAACTTTGAGATTAGAGATATCATCCAGAGGGATAGTGTGGGCAGCAAATGGAAGCAGATAAAACCCATGACAAAGCTGAGGTAGAAGGAGGCTCAAACCTCAGAAGGAGGCTCAACAGAAGAGCACACTCAACAAAGAAATGTAAGAAGAAACAAGTAGTAGTATCCAAAGAGTTAAAATATATGTGTTTATAACATAAAGACAGATATATAACCACCATGTTTGTCATTATTTGAGATCATTAGTGACTTGTAAGGGATTTCTGGGTAGTGGTAAAATCCTACTGAGAGCTGACCAAATGGTGTGTGTGTGTGTGTGTGTGTGTGTGTGTGTGTGTGTGCATGCGCGCGCATGTGTGCGTGTATGCATGTGTGCATGTGTGTGTGTGTGTACATAGTTGTGCATTCTCAGGTATGTGTGGACTTGAGTATAAGAGTACACTTTATTGGAGGTAAGAGGTGTCTCCTTTAATTATTCTTTTTGGCTTGACTGGCTGGTCAACAACAGGATCTCAGGATCCTGTTGACCCAGCACTGGGGTTACACACATATGTCACCACATCTGGCTTTTATGTGGATGCTGGAGATCAGACTCAAAGCTTCACACTTACATTCAAGAATTCACTGACTGACAGCCATCTCAGCAGTCCCCGATGCCCTCATTATCTCATTATAAATGTGAATGAGTGAATGTATAGTGAATCCTACATACTACCTCCAGGATCCTATTGTAGTTTGAATCTGCAATATCCTCTACGGACTTATGTTTTGAATGTGAGATCTCCAAACTCCAGCAATTTTGAAAGCTACGGAGAATTTAGAAGGTGGGACCTTGAAGGAGGATATAGGTCACTGAGTTATAACCACCGTGAATATTGGCCACAGTCTCTACTCCCTGTCTGCCAACATGTGACCAGTTACTGCCTGACACTTCTGCTACCACAGAGAGTTGTTCTATTATGCCTTTGCTGTCATGATGGACTGTTATACTCTGTACCCAAAAATGAATAATTTTTTCTCTCCTTCCTTAAATTGTTTAAATTTATACGGTCACAGTAGTGGGAACATAAAAAGATTCAAATCAAGAAAGCATCCATGCAAGATTCAACTCTGAACAGTTTGGCATCACAAACAACTAGTTTCTCGGGCTCTCAACAGTCATTTCCACCTCTGCATTGCTTTCTAGAAGATACTCCGTGCTCTGATTTCATCATGTCACTATTCTGGGGTCTCAAAGGCAAAGAGAGACATAGGAGCATGTGAGAGAAACTCCCGTGTCAATTCTTTTTATCACCATGGTGATGGAGCACCTAACAAGAAACAATTTGAGGAAAGGTTTGTTTTAGCTCCAGTTGGAGGAGACAGTCCATCAGAGCTAGGCATGGCAGCAAGAACAGGAAGCAGCTACCACACTGCACCTGCTGTCAGGAAGCAGAGAGCAAACAGGAAGTGTATCTATCTATCGGGCTGTAAAGCCTCAAGATCTATCTATTCCCAGTAACCCACTTCCTCCAGTAGGCTCCATCCCTGAGGGTTCTACAATGCTCTCAAACAGCGCCACCATCTGGGCACCTCCTAATCAACTACATGAGCCTCTGGGGGATATTTTTCTTTTCATATTCAAACCGTATTGTAAATGTGCCGCATTTCCTCAAAACAATCAACCTCACGATTTAAAAGAGAAGGTATACAAAAGAACCTTAAACTACCCTAGTCCTGCCTATATTCTCCTAACAGGAAGAACTGTTTGTCGGCCCCACCCCTTTTTCAAATAGAAAAGTTCTATTAAATCCATGTGGGATCAGTCTTTAGTCAAAATATGCTTCAGTTTCCTACGCAATCATCATTGTGTTACATTAAATCAATTAACTTTGTTATGTCAATTTTAAGGTAAGATGGCTTCAGGCAGAACAATTTCATTTCTTGGGAATTAAGCAAAGGAGAGGAGGCTGCGGCAGCAGTGTCTGTGCCTTCTGTCAAGCACATTTTAATGATGTGAAAATTTGAAGGGTTTCTTGAAAGTAAAGCTTGCCAAAACTACCAGATGACACCGTGGCCCTCATCATGGCCTGTGCCAATAGCTTACCAGGAAGAATAAGTGCTCTGCCAAGTGAGTGACACGGACTAGCAGGTGGGTTCCTTTTCTGTGTTGAGAATAAAAAATAGAGGAAAGCTGCATAATGCAAGCAACGGCATTTATCGGCAAGTGTTACAGACTTCTCTGGTAAAAAATCAGCCCACATAGCTGGGAAGACCACTGACTCTAAGAGGCTTGAGGATGTAACAGCCAGTGATCTCCTCTTTTTTTGTTCTACTGGTTTAAAGGTGCCTCTGCACCCCTTAAAGAACAGTGGCGGAGTCTCTATCTATAAGAAATAGTGGGATTGTTGAGTGGCTAGGGTAAGAGTAGGCGCCCCAGACTCTTCTTTGTGGTGTAAAAGGTACAGAGGCCATTCTCACGTGAGAGAAAAGTGGGCTGTATCTCATAGAAAAAGATACTGCTGTGGACAAAACGTCATAAAGAAAGAAAGAAAAGGAAACTCACTGTCTACTGCTAGGAGGAACTTGCCATAAAAATCACCAACCTAGGTTTCTCATATTCTGTCTACTGCCATCCAAACAGCTTGCACTCGTGCTGTCAGCTATCCCCTGTGAGATGGCTTGCTCTTGAAATAAATGGTGAGGGTCATTTTTCTACAAAGAGCCAGAACAGCCCAGGAATAACATGTTAGAGTCACTTTATTTAAACCACTAGTTCACTTTAAGGATTAATCCAAGCTTTAGGGTGGAATGTTGATTTTCCAAACAGCTTTTAAAATCTCCACTTCTGAATACCATGAAAATAGGGATCCAATTTCCTACACAGGAAACTTTAGGGGTGCTTTCATACCACAGAAGGTCCCCCATTTTGTTCTCAGGCCTTTGTATTGTATGTGAATTTTACATTCAGCGTTCCTCATTTCTAGTGAGACCTAGGCACTCTATAGCTGCATAAGGTGGTTCCCATAATAAATTATAAACCTCTCTCTCTCTCTCTCTCTCTCTCTCTCTCTCTCTCTCTCTCTCTCTCTCTCTCTGTGTGTGTGTGTGTGTGTGTGTGTGTGTGTGTGTGTGTGTGTGTTTCCTATTAATTCCATTCCCTAGAGAGCCCTAAAACTCAGTTAATTAAAAATCGGAAGGAAGGAAATATAGCCACATGTTCCAGTGTGTCCATTTTTGAGGGTCCATCATCCTAGACCAGGTTGTCAGATAGAATATAGAAGAAGTGGGTCTGTGTTGGGTCACTGTAATCAGTTTATTATATGGCTGTGTCCTCTGAATTGAAGCACTGCATCCTGGAAGAAGGACAAAGGATTACCCAGTGCTCAGCAAACTAATAACACTTAAAGGACAGGAAATTAATGAAATTTACAAGATCCATAAAGCTCCCTCTTGAGGTCATACCAGCAGCATACAATAGGTGACACTGAGGAGACTTTTCAGTGGCCCTGCCTATAAACTGTTGGGAATATCAGTCATACAGTTTCCATGAGTCATTACCCAAGCTGGGCTGGGCAGGGACACATGAATCACCCATGTGTTGTAAATAAGCACCAAAAATCATGGGTTGGCCAAGTTAGCTGTGGACAGAACTGTTTCTTTGGTCAGCCATTTATGGGGGCGGAATAGGTGTGTGCCGTCTCCTCAGAAAAAATCATGCAACATACTGGAACAGAATGGAAATCACATGCAACTGTTTGCTCTGCTCCCATTCTTCCCATATATCCCACACTAGAGAAACCACAGCACATGGGAGGTCCCTGGGTTTCTCAAAGTCCAGCATCGAGATACAATGGGAGTGAAGAAACACACACTGAGTCAGGTGGCAGTCGCTCTTCTCCATCCTGCCCAATGCACAGGATTGAAGTTAGCATGGATCCACTATGTGCTTGAGGGGAGCAAAGTCAGTTTTTTTACTCTATAAAATGCTAGGCTACTGCAGGCATGTTGATTATTTCCACAGCGAAAAATATAGTACCGTCAAATCAGTGTCAAATCTCTTTCATCCCAACAGGCAAAGACTAAAGGCCAGGGGAGAGAGAAAAGTGAGTCAAGGCTTAAGGCTGGAGGGAAAGGTAAGCATCACTTTCTGCCCAGTGACTGGACTGAGGACCAATCCCAGCTCTGTTTTCTAGAGTAGTGACTTCTGAAACCCAGCAACAAATCAGTTATTTTGAAAATGCTTAGATATTTGGAGAGCAAAGGAATTTACAGGAGAAAGAGCACAGGCCTCCACTCGGGATACGCTCTGCTGATTTGCGTTTCCATTTACAGAAATGAAAATTCTAAATTGAGCTCCAGCTGCATTTGGAATTTCGTCTTCAAATTAAACTGCTCTGCTGCCTCATGGAATTGTAGTTAATACATGGTGATTTCTGGGGGTAAGCTTGACTCTCTGGCACACTGGAGCGGAGCTAATGAAATAAAACGATTGTGGCATACATGGAGTGGACTAAGCTAGGTAATGCTGCCATGATAGATGAAGTCCTTCCTTTGGTTCTGTGAAGGCTGGAGAGTGTAACCATCATGCCTTGGAATGACTATGGATAGGGAGGCCTTCAGTAAAGTGTTGGTTTGCTGGATTTTGGGAAAGGCAGAAGAACTAAATTGCTTTAATGGAAAGTAGAGTCTAAGACATCCTTGGTTGGGTATGTTCTGGGTGGCTTACGCTTCTTCCTATCTGAAGAGTTTGAGGGCAGGTGATTCCTCTTGATGCCAAACCTGATGGCCTGGCTTGCATCCTGGGGATCCACATGATAGAAGAAGAGAACTTACTCCTTCAATTGGTTTTTTTGACCTCATACAAGTACCATGTTCTCTCTCTCTCTCTCTCTCTCTCTCTCTCTCTCTCTCTCTCTCTTAAATAAATAAATAAATAAATAAATAAATAAATAAATGTAATTTTTATAAAAAGAGTCTGGCTAATGAAAAATCAGTTGCACAGATATATGAGCCATTTGACAAGAAAAGGGATTAATAGCCCACTAGAGGCCTGTGGTCGGACTCACCATTTGGGTGTCACCCACTGACACTGGCACTGTGCAAGTGCAGTTCTGAATCACTAGATATACTGATTTGAGGCTAAAATTCTATGACAAAGCATACAAGACAAGTGTCCTGCACATGTTCCTAAGTTCCTTCCTATACAGAAACTTTCTGAATTCATCAGCTCTACAAATTGCTTTCCTAACTAAGGAGCATTGAATAACTATAAAGACTGTTGCTTGGATTTGTTTCTCATGGTTAGAGACTCAAAGCTGTGCCTTGGCTTGAGTAAATAGGTAGTATCTACTCCTTGGTATTCTTAACAGAGGACAACAGGCATAGACCTCAACTGGCAAAGGTACAGCAAGCTATCCTCAAGCTCTGCTGACAGAAAGCACTTAATCAGCACCAAGCATCACAGTCAGAATCTTTGCCCATCCCCCTAAATTTTTACAATGAAAGATGGGGCTTCTGGAAGGCAGTTCCATCATAAGGATGATACCCACTAGATGGGAACAGTACCTGAATTTTTAAAAAAATCTGAAAAACAAATCTGAGAGAACCTCTCACCCCTTCCTTCTGGTGAGGACCCAGAGAGAATACAGCCATCCCAAAAACTAGACACCAGGCACCTTGAACTTTGAACACCCAAATCTCTAAAAAGTGTGAGAAAAAACATCTCTTCTTTGTAAACTATCTGGCTTATGGTACTTTGTTGTAGCAACTTAAGAAGACTAAGACCCAGAAACAGGAAACTAATACACTAATACTGGTCACCCTGTATCCATCAAAATATCAATCTCCTACATCTTGTCAATCCAGGCTGGGGCAGCTAGGGAAGATTTTTCTTCTGAACTAAATGTATTTCAGTTAACAGGCCCACATATGCAAACACACACATGCAGAGAGAGAGAGAGAGAGAGAGAGAGAGACAGAGAGAGAGAGAGACAGAGAGACAGAGAGACAGAGACAGAGACAGACAGAGATGACAGACAGACGAACAGACAGGCACACTGAGAGTCAGTCCTTAAAATGTTATTTTCTACAATTATACAAAGAGACATATTAAATAACATACTATTTTGAGTCAGAATGTTATAGCTACAACTAATCCTGAGCTGCTTAATTTTGTGAATTGTGACTAGCTAGAATTCTTTGAAGAAATCACAATTAAGAAAATATCTCTGTAGACAAATCTGCAGGGTACCGTCTTGAATAAGATTCAAGTAGAAGGCCCATCCTAAAAATGGTGGTGCCACCTCTAGATAGGTAATCCAGGGAGTTATAAGAAAGCCAGCTAAGAAATCCATATGATGCAAGCCAGCCAGCAGCACTCCCTCATGGCCTCTGCATGACCCTCTGGCTTCAGGTTCTTATCCTGCTTGAATTCCTTCTTTGACTTCCTTAGGAGATGAAGTGTTACTTGGAAGTATAAGATAAAGTAAGCCCTTTCATCTTCAAATTGCATTTGGTTTTGATGTTTTTAATCACAGCAATAAAACCTAAACTAATACAAACCTTAAACTTATTAGGCAGTCAAATATAAGGTCAAGTTTCTGATTTTCCTGCTTCTACCACCAAAGTCTACCACCACAAGCTGAATGAGTGCTTGTGCCTAGCTTCTTAAGTCTTCTGATGAGGCTGCTCTGGCTGGGAATGATAGAACCTTCTTACACAGAGAGAGAGAGAGAGAGAGAGAGAGAGAAAGAGAGAGAGAGAGAGAGAGAGAGAGAGAGAAGAGAGAGAGGAGAGAGAGAGAGGAGAGAGAGAGAGAGAGAGAGAGAGAGAGAGAGAGGAGAGAGAGAGAGAGAGAGAGAGAGAGAGAGAGAGAGAGAGAGATTCTGTCATGTTTATCAAACTTATTTCTTGACTCAGTTCCCTGATCAATGATCAGGAAGAAATACAATGCACTGGGAAGCCAGGAAAAGCTCCTAGTGAAAGACTGTCCTCAAAAACTGAATGTGAACAGATTTTTACAGTTACTATTTTAAAATGCTCAGTTACTATTACAATACAAATTTTACGTGTGTGTGTGTGTGTGTGTGTGTGTGTGTGTGTGTGTGTGTATACGTATGAACACACAGAGGCCAGATGTTGATTATGAGTCTCTTCCTTGGTCACTCTCCACTTTACATACTGAGGCAAGTTATCTCAGTGAACCCTGAGCACTCTGGTTTGGTTAGTTCAGCTAGCCAGTTCGTGGCAATGATTGGCATCTGCCTCCTGAGTGTTTAAATTACAGGTGGGCTGCCACATCTGCCAGGCACTTAGGTGGGCTCTGGGGACATAATCCCCTGCTCACACAATTGTACAGCCAGTGCTCTATATGCTGAGCCACCTCATTACCCCACAATATAGACATTTATGATTAAAATTGCAAACCATTTTCCACAGCAGCTTTACCATTGTACAATTAATTTTTAAAAAGCATTAATCCAGGAATCAAATCATTCTGTTTGCTGTCATGATTTATAGCATTCCCCAAGTTATGAAAGTATATCACATGATTTTTTTCTCTCCTGTGTAGCAG
Organism: Arvicanthis niloticus; assembly: GCF_011762505.2. Taxonomy (NCBI): domain Eukaryota; kingdom Metazoa; phylum Chordata; class Mammalia; order Rodentia; family Muridae; genus Arvicanthis; species Arvicanthis niloticus. The sequence goes on along the minus strand of NC_047665.1, from coordinate 48,950,456 downwards.
AGATGTTATTTGAAATTTTATACTTGGTACTCGAGAGATGTCTCATGGGAAAAATGCACTTTTTCCATAAGAGGATCAGAGTTCAGTTCCCAGTACCCATATCAAGGGGCTCACAAATAACTGTAATACCCTTCCCAAGGGAACCAACACTTCTTTCTGGCATCAGGACACACACACACACACACACACACACACACACACTAAAATAACAATTTTCAAAAATTTAGTTTATAAATATATGTAAATATTATAGCTATATCTCTAAACATCCTAAAATAGCTAGAGTAACAAAAATCACAGTAAACTATATGGCATGCTAATTAATAAAACATAAAATAGCATAAGCCAGTTTCTGAACAAATAGTTCACTCAAATATTAGAAATTATGAAAATGAGGTGTTACTATAACCCTTACAATCACACTTAAATATCATTACAATTCTGTTAACAAATTCCAAAATCCTAAGCAATGTATATTGTTAAGCATTCTGCAACCATTTGCTTTCCACTTAGGTCAACTTACATCCTTTCCTTTATGACACAACAGAGGTTCTTGGTGCCATCTGATCCTGTTCAGCACACAGGAGGACAGAATTCATACCCAGCTACGACTACTCATTGCCAATGTAATTAATTTCAGTTGGATCTGTCATATGTTGTCAAATAACAAATCCAAATATTTTAATTAAATGATAGTATCATTTTTAACACCACACCTTCTGACTTAATAAATGTTCTGGTATCAAATATAACTTTAAAGTTGAAATATCAATGTCTCAATTTTCCAAGAAAAAAATGGTAAAAATACTAGAAAGATAGTCTAAATTAAAACTGTACATGGCTTCCACTAAACTGTATTAACACAATGGCTGTCTCTTGCATAGTCTTTAGCACTCAGTACAGAAAAGTTGACTCCAACGTAGAAGGAACTTGAATGTTTTGGCCTGAGAATGTCACAGGGAGTCATTCACTGTAAAGCTCCTATTTGCATCTTAGACAGGACTTAAATGAAGAATCATTCTTTATGACTAAAGCCTGCTAAAGACTGTTGGTGCTTATATATCTCATATAAACAATGGTACCTGGCAACTTTCCCCTCCAAACCAACATTTGCTGTAAGGCTAAGCCAATTCTGACCAGGCCAGCTTTACCAACTGCCAATCAACCTGGTACTAAAATCATCAAGGATGAGCCATCTCTAACCTTCATTCAGGTGCTTGCATGATTGCTGTTCCCTGCAAAGCTGGCCTTAGCAGCTAATTCCATTTCCTCAGAAGCACATGTATGCATTCTTTCCTTTGGCTTTGTAGAAGAAACCTGTTTTGATGAGTGCAAAGGACAAACTATTACAACTAAAATGACTTTCACCCTACGGATCTAGCTCTTCTCAATAGAACCCTTTGTAGAATTTACAAACTTCAAAATGAAAACTCTCTTGACACAAATGGAGAAAAGAAGAACTTTTGCTACCCTTCCTTGTGCCCCAACACTGCATGCACATTGCTTCACGTGGTGTCTGGCAGGAGGCTGTACTGTCCATATCCGTAATTCCATCCAGTATATACCCACTGAGCTCATCACTTCCACATCGTCACTAGAAGCTCTCTACCTTATTTTCCTGCCAGGATTTAAGATGACTTCATCATGCAGCCTACTTACCCTCTTGGATACAAGTAACTTCAGCTGCCATGATAAAGTACAAAAGACTAGTAGAAGCTAAGACACTAACTTCTAGGTAACTCTCCCAAAGCTCTCTCCCTATTCAGAACCTGGTGGGTGATGTTACTACCAAGACCTCCACTTCTTTATGGCTCCTCTTTTTACTCCCTGGGCTGTTGGGGTGGACATAAGCACCCATATTTCATCCCTGAGAGTAGTCTCTGAGTTCCTCCAGATCTCCTATTCATGTACTGGAATATTATATAAATATCTATAATGGTCCTTCACCATCCTGCCCTAAGCACTCATCTCCATGAATCCTAGACCATCTGTCAGAGAACTTTGATGAATACATTTCCCAAAGGCATTTGCTAGGAAAAGGGGGATTTAGAGTCTCGGGTTAACTTCCTAAAGCCACATATATGCATCTAGTGCATTTATAATAGAGAATAGAAGTCAGTGATAATGTTTCCAGTGTAATACTCAGAACACATTCAGGGCGAGCCCATCAGACTGTGGCAGGATGCATGCAGAATTTCTAATTTCATTCTGTATGAAGCCCAGCTAAAAAATACAAAGAATAAAAGACAACACATTAACTGAAGATACTTCACCTCCCTCCAATCCTGGTATGTCAAGCTCAGAACCTGCTAGCTTTGACAGGTCTCAAGTGTTCCCTTTCACCAACCTCTCTTGTCAACATTTTTGAACTGCCTCTATCTGTAACATTTCCCAAAGCCCTCTTAATGAGAAATTCACTGTTCTTCTTTGTGTTAAAAGAAAATCTACTGTTTTTCCTGGCCAAACTAGGTCCTGCATCATAAGTAATATTAAATTTCACCCCCAAGCCTTTATAATTTTAAGCACTTGACAGATGGTTAATGGTGATTTCTGCCTTCCCTATCCCTGCAGCGTTCTTCTAAATAATAAGTGGTTATCTTATTCACCAGGTGTCAGTCTGAGTAATAAAAACAAATACAAATGATTTTTCATTATGTTAGTAATTTGAATCATAATTCTGTTTCCCTCTTACTTCCAGAAGCAGTACACTGTAACAAAAATCAATGGCTTCTAGAAAAAAAATATCATTAGAATTGGAATTTTAAATGGATTCTCAATATGGACCTATTAATAAATTGCTTTATGGTGAGTGTTGCCCAACTCTTTTATGGGAATTAAGTAAAATGGACTTAACTCTGTATTTCTCTTGCCATCAATACTTTGTATGCCTCTAAGAGAGGAATGGATGTAGTACTGTTCACATGATCAAGCTGAACTAAATGCCCACTGGTTTGCAAGAATTTCTGAGCAAGGTAGTTGCATGGGCTTACACAAAATTCTCTCTCTCTCTCTCTCTCTCTCTCTCTCTCTCTCTCTCTCTCTCTCTCTCTGTATCAGAATTCAATCTGGACACCTTTCATGATAGACGAGTAGTACAAATACCTGGCAAATGCTCTCTCCTTACAAAGTCGCTCTACATCCTTACCTATTTCTGGTTTTCTTTTTTTAATAAAAAAGAAACTTATCCATGCAGGATCAAAAATAATATATAAGTGGCAAAAATCTTTACATTCCACAGAATCCTATCATCTCAGCTACCAACCTTAAATTTGTCTCCCCAAGTACCCTAGTAGCTACTATGAGGCAGAATCGGGTGAGACCTTTTAAAATTGTATTCTAAGAGGGAAAAAAATTCTATTTCCTAAGAGGGTAAAGGATTCTACTTCCAACCATTTGCCTTTAAGGTCTCTTTCTGCAACACTCTAGTTGTGATACAAATACCAAAGGACAACCAGTAGGAGTCAGTTCTCTTTCTTTACTATTCAATGTGTATCCAAAATCACAGTGGATCAAACTCAGGTCATCAGGTTTGGCAGTAAGAATCTTTACTCACTGACCCATCTCAAAGACCCCATTCTTATAGCATGCATCTCTGAGGGAATGAACCAAGAGCAAGCAGGATTCTTATGCAGTGGCTGGTTTTTATTGCTTTGTTTTGTTTTGTTCTGTTTTGTTTATTTTAACACTGAACAAATTAAGGAAGGAAAGATTAATTTAGGTTCAATGTTTTAAAGGATTCAGCCTATGGTTGCTTGGTTCCACGCATTTGGGCCATCATGATTACAAAAGGGTATGACAGAGGTTGTTTTTCATTTCCTACTAAAGAAGAAACAGAGCAAAGAAAACAGGAAGGGCTCAAGTTGAAGGAATCAAAAAAATCCACCACAAGGGACCTACTACTCCCAGCTAAATGCCAGAACCCAACATCTCTACAACCTTCCAAAATAGCAGCAATGTCCAGAGACCACCAGAGCCTGATGGTTACTCCTCTACTTTCTGACTGAAATGTTTTCATAGGGCACATTGCTCTATCCAGAGATCTTGTACCCCCATTTCTCTGCCTTCCCTACACACACCTGTTCTCTGATACCAAGCAAACAATGGTCTGACACACTCATCTTAATAAGTAAGCACATCTTTAGGATGCACCATCCTTCCATTATAGAATATAAATGGAGAAAATGTGTTGGCAAGGTATTTTTAGCACATAGTCACATGCAAACACACACACAGAGAGAGAGAGAGAGAGAGAGAGAGAGAGAGAGACAGAGACAGAGACAGAGACAGAGAGACAGAGAGAGACAGAGAGACAGAGAGCGAGACCTATACAGCATCAAGTACAATGTAATACTGTATTATTCTGCTCTTGGTACTATAGCAAACTATATGAGGAGGTCAACATGAAAGAGGAATGATGAATTTGTGCTCACAGTCTCAGAGGATTCAGTCTGGTACCAGTGAATGGCATTACACTGGGTTTGAAAGGAGGATGAACATGACAGCAGCAAAGTGTGCAGTGTAGGAAGCTCCCCACATTACAGTGAACATAAAGAGTTAGGGGAAAGATCTGTACTTCAATATGGATGTGGCAGAACATGCCTGCAATCCCAGAACTTGGCAGCTATTGGCAGAGGCAGAAGAATCAAGGATTAAGTGTCAGCTTTAGCTACATGGCGAATTATAGGGCAGCTTAGTAGACTATTAGGTTAGGTGCTGTCTCAAAAACAAAACAAAACAAACAAACAAAACAAACCATGATACTTCATTTGGCTATAAACACAGTCATTTGGTGAATATACTATTCTTATGGTTCAGGCACCTATTATTAGAGTCACCTGTTGGGAATCTGGCCTGAAACACATATTCTTTAGCACAATTTTACATTGAAACCACAAGAGAAAAACTTACTTACAAGAGATAAGGACAAAAAGGATAGGAGAAGAATTAATTGAGCAGCCTAAATTTTCCAGTGCTGACATCATTGAGCTGATTCACACAGGAGATTCATTGGATTAAATAAGCATTGTTAAAATTGTAGCCACATTCCCAAGGCCACTAAGTCCCTATGTTATCTTGAGTGAAGCATTTGATATTTCTCAGGAATTTATATCTGTGGAAGATATGTCTTATTTTCATATATGTGTGTCTATATGGGGGTATGTGTTTGTGAATGTAGGTACTCTCAGAATCAAGAACAGATTGCAGAATACCCCCCAGAGCTGGAGTTACAGAAAGTTGTGAGCTGCCTTACAGGGGTGCTGAGAAACAAATTCCAGTCCTCTAAACATGCACCATGTACTCTTAACCAGTAAGTCATTTAACCACAGTCCCATCCACAGAAGTTTTAGATTAAATAGGCCTTAAATGGAAGGCAATTGTGACTCTGAAAAAAAATGTGAATTTGTTCCATATGAAATATTATTCCACATAAGGTTAATTTGTTGTCAAAGTACATAAATATCAAAATCATTGGCCAAGAATTTCTGTTTAAGTGTAAATTATTAATTGAGAACAACACTTTAGAGACATCAGCTCACTGCAAAATGTCAATCACACTCAAGGGAAATGATTATTTTCTGGGCCCTTCATAAAAATGCTCCAAATGCTGCCAGGGTTGAGATAGAATTACACATGCACTGCATGCATCTTCTGTAAAAATGAAGAGGTCACTTTTTATCTCTAGTTCAAAAAAACAATTATTTTTAGATTTGAAATTCTTTTAAGATGACCACAAATTATTACAACTGCAAATAAAGCCACTGCCATTTCATACCCAAAAGATATAATAGAAAGGGGAAAAAACATATCAAGGGAGAAAAGGGCAATACTGTTTCTTACATCAGTGACCTGGGGAAAACATTCTGCATTACAAACTTATTTTTATTATATTATAGATAACAGATGTGTATTCATTACATAGTAAAACTGTCTGGCCCATCATTCTGCTATAGCCTCTCTTTTTGTGGGTATATGATGTGTTATATGTGATGTGTGTGTGTGTGTGTGTGTGTGTGTGTGTGTGTGAGAGAGAGAGAGAGAGAGAGAGAGAGAGAGAGAGAGAGAGAGAGAGAGACTGACAGACACAGACAGACAGACAATCAGACAGAGAATACAGTATAGGTATGTGATATATATACCTTGCACATGTTGGAGACCAGAAGAGAACATCTGGTATTCTGCTCTATCTCTCTCCACTGTATTCCCTTAAGACAGAGTATCTTACCAAGTATGAAACTACTCTGGAAGCCTCACACCCCGGAGATCCGGCTGTCTCTACACCATAGACAGCTGGGGTTACAGCCATATGCAACCATGCTTGGAGTTTTATACACCTGCTGGCAATTTAAGCTCCTGCCATTATGCTTGTACAACAAGCACTCTTATCCACAAAGTGTAGATCTCTTCCTTTGCAGTGAGTAAACATGGTAGAGGACGTGACCACTATGACTGAAATATCTTTTTTTATTGGATATTTTATTTACACTTCAGATGCCATCCCCTTTCCCCATTCCCTCCCTTAGAAAACCCCTATCCCATGCCCCCTTTTCCTTTTTGCACTTATACATTTTTTTTAATGTTAATCAAAGGCTTTATAAGTTTGGTAATGCTCAATCAGAAGTGTAACCCAATACCCAACCTAGATATATAAACTATCTTTGACTGGTGGAGATACGTGAACATCTGCCTCCCTGTCTCCCCCCTCTTTCTCTCATCACCTAGCTTTTCCTCTCCTTCTTCTTCTCCTCCTCTCCTTACTCCTTTTCTTCCTCTCAGTACTCCTCCCACCTTAGTTCCTCCTACATATCACTTTTCCTGTTAAAATAAAACTTTTCTCTCAAAATGCAATTAGAGCATAATTATGCCAATTTGCACCAGTGAGGTACAAGATAGTCCTAATACCCAGTCCATCATTTTGTTGACTAACCAGAACCTCTGTCATCTATCCTAACTAAAACACTTAGTTTAGACCAGAAAAGAAATACTTCCCGCAGTGACTGAAAAGCTTAACAAAGAGACACTGAGAAAATCCAAAGTCATCTTCTTCTTAGTTGTTAAAAGAGAATACAATGGCATTTAAACACACACACACACACACACACACACACACACACACACATGCCGCAGTTATTTATGCCACAATGCTGTCCATGCATACTTTTACTTTAAGAAAAATCTACAGAGTTGACAGTTCAATGACCAGATTAAATGGATCATTGTCACATTCATATTAAGAAAGAATAATTATAGTAACTAACATCCAGAGAAATAAGAATCTCAGTCATGTTTTAAGATATCCTAAATATCTGTTTGGTTAAAGATATGAAAGCATTTTAAAGGACACAATTTACAACTCATTACATGCATGCTAAGTATCTCTGAGTTTATTTTCATTTATATATCTATATGTATCTGTCTATGTGACTCTTTGCACACATTAGTGTGAGGACCTGAGAAGGCCAGAAGAGAATGTTGTATGTCCTGGAGCTGGAGTTACAGTTGTAAGCCATCCAACATGGGTGGTGGTAAGTGAACTTGAGTCACCAGGAAGAACAGCTAGTGCTTTGAACCACTGAGCAATCTTTCCAGACCCCAGTGTACTAACGAATTTTGTTCCCCCAAAATGTATATTTGCATGGAGGTAACTATAGAAGCCACTATATAGAGTGACTGAAGCATAATATCTCAGAACTTTAGGGTGAAAATATCTATACCCTTCTAAAGATAGACATAGATCAAGGCAACTGCAGCAATGTAAACATAGGAAGTAATTATATACACATCATTGATTTGTTACTTAAAATGTTGCTACATATTTATGTTGCCATCATTAATTCAACTTCTCCACTCATTTGACCTTTCACTAATTTTTTCAGCTCCCTCTCACGTTTTGTCAACTTTAAGGTTAAGATGCGATGGCAGAAATCATCATGGTGATGGCTAAAGGTAGATATTCCTTTTTCCATTATAATTTCCGTTCAGAGATTTATTGGACTTTAAGAAACAGACCCTACGACACTATTATAAGTAACACACATATATTATTGCTTTAAAAAGTTTTAACATGAAGTAGAAAAAAACAGAATGGTTCATGTCTTCATTTTATGTGTGTACAAGATCATGTGATCATGTGTGTGGGTGTGTGTGTGCACGTGTGTGTGCACGTGTGTGTGCACGTGTGTGTGTGTTTGTGTGTGTGTGTGTGTGTGTGTGTGTGTGTGTGTGTCCAAGTATCCGTATGCTTATATGTGGAGGCCAGAAGTGATGTTGGGTGTCTTCCTCTATTACTTTTCCACATTAGGTTTGGAAGCAGGGTCTCTTGCTGAACCTGAGGCTCATCAGTTTGACTAGACCAGTGAGTTCCAGGAAACCTCCTGTCTCTTTGTCCCCAGAACTAGATTCATAAGTGCACACAACTCCACACAGATTTTTATGTAGGTTCTTGGGATCTGGTCTCAGAGCCACATGTTTAGACTGCAAACACTTTACAGACAGAACCATATACCTAGTTCTTCTTCCATTCATTTTAGCTTTCATTTATTTTCTTTTGGCTCCCATTCTCATCCACTTTACATCCAATCACTAGAGAAGAAACCATCACAGTGGTGGGTAAGAATACATGATTTTTTTCCTTTCAATATCCATTCAAGAACAGGCAATACTTTAAGACTGAGACCCTGAGACACTGCTCTAAGTCACGTGCAAGATAGATTTAAAAAAAAAAAAGTTTAAATGGAATCTCATGGACCAGCCTTGCCTTGGAGAAGGATTCTGAGAGAAGGGGTGTCTGGGAGCAGTGAAACAGATGACTCGAAGTCACATCGTAAGTCCAAGCTGTGTTCTGCTTGAGTTAGTTGTTTCTTGCTATTCTAAAAACACTCTGGATAGTTCATCTCCTGTAGATCAAAAGCCCAATTTTTATTTAAATATCAATTTAATCATTACCCCAGGTTCTATTTTGATTATCCCATGAATCAGCATTTCATGATCCTCGCTCCTTAATTCTTAGAAATAGATAGCAAGCACAAGCATAGAAAATAAGGTAGTTGGGTAGGATCTGTCCCTGAAATTACCCTTCCTACCACTCCTGGGCCTGGACCTAAACTCCCTCTGTCTCAGGCTGACCCTGAACTCAAGAATTTGCCTGCCTTTGTAAGCATAAACAAAACAACTTAGCTGGGTGGGATCCTGCCCAGTGATCACCACACCCTAAAGCTCTTTGTCTCCTTCCTTAGTATCTTTCTGACAAGCTGGCTCAAGTGCAGCTGCCTCTGCTCCTTTACATGTGATCTGGGAAGCTATTTATGCAATTTATATTGCAACCTTATATTTTACATAGTTGAGAAACTGTATATTTTTCAACTCACATTCTCGGAGTTCTTTTTCACGGCCTTAAAGGCTGTCCTGAAGGTCACAGAGTTCTACCATTTTGCTAAGACAGAGACACCCCCAGCTCCTGAACTCATGCTCTCTCTGATTATCATAGAGCCATCAACCTTGGCAGAGAGGACATTTCTCAAAGGAAGAACATGAGAATATGTATACTATTATACAAGCAAGCCTTACTTCCACAGCAATCACCAACACTTGTGGAAGCCCATGCCCTGCTGGCTCTGCTCCAGGGACAGGAAGCCATGTCAAAACTGGACTCAGCAACAGAAACTAGAATTTACATCAGCAATGCTCAATTGTAATCTACTTTTACTCACTTTTTACATGTTTGTTGCCTATCAACAGAAATCTTACAGGTATTTTTCTAAAAATATCACAAAGAGTTTGCTTCATTGGTGTCACAGGTGGCAATTCCTAACATATGGGATTTGTAGGTTTTTTTTTATACCTGTAGACTCCCACCTCCATTAACCTTTGTAATGGCTTCATATAAAGTGAGCACTAAGCTTGAACTTTTGAAGACATGATTCACAATATATGACAAATAAGGAGTTCCACCTGCAGTTCCATCCTCAATAGTAGGTGGACTGTAGCTCATCATTTCTGAGAAATTTCCAACATGTTCAGCCCTCCATGCTGAAAATATTGCCGTGAACCTTGACAAGTTAAAAGACACTGGTCAGTCCCTGAGCAATAAGAGGGAGGAGGCAAGAAATACTACGGACATTCCACTTACATACCCATAGTGAACTCTTTGGTACCCACCTTCAATTTAAAAATTGTCAAGATACACTAACATACACATGCGCACAAAGACACACACAGACACACACACATTATATATACATATACATATACATATACATATACATATACATATACATATATATATATATATATATATATATATATATGCCACCAGTGAGCAAAGCCATGAGAGTATTTATCTATGAGAAGATACTAGTGGCAAAGATACAGAGTTCTATCTAAATAAATGAGTCTATTTACTTCAAAGATAATGAAGCATTTAAGGTGATAAATAAAAATTGCTATCATTGCAGGAAAATCATCATTACAAGAAGAAACAAAGGCTTAAAGTGGAATTAACATTAAATTAAATTAACATTAAAGAGTCAATTAACATTGCCGTTGACCAAGGAACTCAGTTACAGTCAAGGACAGCATGAACTCAAGGAACTGTTGAGTATAAGCTTGCTCAAGACTGGCTTATTTTCAGCTAGAATTCTTATATATCCTGGACTGCTGGACCAAGGAATGGTGTCATCCACATTGGGCTGGGCCCTCCTTTATTAGTTAACAGTCAAGACAATCACCCGCAGACATGCCAACAAGCCAGTTTGATCTGGGCAGTACCTCATTTGAGACTCCCTTCTCGAGTTACTCTAATGCTCATTAAACTGAAATTTAAAGACAACCAAGACCATCATGATCCTCCTACCACAGGTTAGGATATGCAGGCCCTGACCAAGTGACTTTTCTTCTGGTTGTAACAGTCGGTGGTACATTTGAGGTGGCAAATCATCTCTTCTAGCATTTAAGTTGCCAAAATGTCTACTGACAAAAGAACAAACAAACTTGTAAGTTACACAGATAAACAAGGCTGGCCTCCTCTTTTACATTCTGACAGGGCAATTTTATATTTTAAGATGACAATCTTAGGCAGAGTTTTGTTCCCTGCCAGCTATAAATAGTGCTATTCAGACTTTGAATATGACAAGACAATTACACACCAACTGGAATGGAAATTTTTTCTGATGATATAGGGAGTTCTCATCATATAGAAAACTAATCTTTTCCAATTCACTCTAAAATATTATTTTTAAAGAAAGACATAAAGGCATTATCTTAGCAATAGCTTTATTTATTACATGATAGGAACCTACCATATCAGTATGAGAATTTTTCCTTTTTGTAAGCTATATTGGTTATTCTGTCACTCAAAATATAATGTGAAGTTGTAAACATAATGGTTATCTCCTTTGTAAGTATTATACTCACATGCCAGAGATAAAAATACTATTTTATGAAATGTATCAATTTTAAGCAAGAGACACAAATCTGTATCACACGAGAGTGAAGTAAAGCAATATATGATGCCATCATATGGAAGTTGACACATGAGGATCAGGAGGTTAGTGCCAGATGCATCTACATAGCAAGTTCAAGGTCCGCTTGGTTATATGAAACTTTTTCTCAACAGACAAAAAGAAGAAAATATAAAACTAAATGTTAGGTCATGGGCCTGCACCTTTAGGCCTGACCTCACAGCAAAAATCAAACAAGAAAGGGAGAAATAAAGAAAGAAGAGATGAAATCAAGGAGTGAGTTAAAGAGGGACTAGTGAGGAGGAAAGAGATCCATGGAAGTGGGAAGGGTGCAACAGAGCATAACAGAAGATACCACGTGGAGAGTCTAAACTGGAGGCCTCCTTTGGACCTCTCTACCCTCAGAGCTTAGGGAATCCCACAAGGCAGGGGAGATGAGCATTCATTCTAGGTCATGTCCAAGAATGAGGCCACAGGTTTGCCCTATGATAAACCATTGCCATGGTGAAACTGTTGCTTTGAACTTACAAAAAACTTACAGAATGAAACACTGCTTTGAACTTATATTGATATTCTTCTGTAACTTTTCCTTTGTGTACATTTATCTATGAGGTAGTTTCATAAAAAACTGTTGTCTAAGATGGTATAAATTGCCAGAGAGAAGAAATAAAATGTGCCCTTTGGAACTGTGTTTCATCCACCAAATGTATACATCTATATATGTCTGTCTGTCTATATGTATGTGGACACATACATATGAAAATATAAATATGTGTGTATGTATATAAGTGTGCACGTGCATTTTTTGAAATTGATGAAAAAGGTAGTTGGGCACAGTGAGAGAAAGAGAGAGAGAGACAGACAGAAAGAAAGAGACAGACAGAGAGACAGAGAGACAGAGAGAGTGAGTGCACATATGTATGCATGTGCAACTTTGTCTTTTTTCCTTTCTTTCTTTTCATTTTTTCCTCTGGCTCACAAAGAATTAATGAACTCTAAACCCCTCTCACCTAGCCAGCCAGAGACTCTTGAGCTTTAGAGAAAAGAGTCCAGGTTACTAAGCCTTTTCCTTAATCCCCTGTTGCCATCAACAGGAGTAAAATTGCCAAAAGCCACTGGCTTTTGGACACAGAATAGCAAAGAGTTAGAGAAAGAATTAAATTGCTAAAAGTAAGCAGCTCTTGCCCATGCAATCACCAATTCTATACCCCTTACATGCAGCCTTTCTCAGAGAATTGGCTGGCATCCTAGCCCCCAGCACAAATGGATCTAACAATTGTTTACAGAACGTTTTACCCTAATACAAAAGGATCTACCTCACTCTCTGCACCTCATAAAACATTCTCCAAAATTAAACACATATTTGGACACAAAACGAGTCTCAACAGAAACAAGAAAATTGAAATAACTTCTTACATCCTATCAGACCACCACAAATTAAAACTAGCTATCAACAACAAAAACAACAACAGAAAGCTTACAAACTGAACAACTCTCCACTGAATGAAATCCGGTCCTAGACAGAATTAAAGAAAGAAATTAAGGACTTTATAGAATTCAATGAAAATGAATACACATACCTTATTGGGCAAAATGAAAGTAATTTAATAGAACATATGAGCACTCTAGAATAAAAAGAAAAAAGTCAGAGTTGAGAGTTGTACAGCTGGATCTTGAGATAGATCAATTCTTGTCTTTCTGAGGAGTTACCACACCAATTTTCATAGTGTCTGTACAAGTTTGCACTCCCACCAGCAGTGGAGGAATGTTCCCTTTGCTCCACATAGTCACCAGCATGAGCTGTCATTTGTGTTACTGATCTTCACCAGTCTGACAGGTGTAAGATGGACTCTCAGAATTAGTTGTTTTGATTTGTATTTTTCTTGATGGCTAAGGAAGCTTAATGTTCTTTAAGTGTTTCTTGTCCATTTGAGTTTCCTTTACTGAGAATTTTCTGTTTAGAGCTGTACTCCATCTTTTATCAGATTATTTTGTTTTTTGAAATACAGTTTATTGAGTCCTTTGTGTATTTTGGATATTGGTCCTCTATCAGATGTTGAATTCGTAAAAGTTGGTTCTCTGAGAAAACAAGATAGACAAACCTTTATCAAAGTTAACAAAAAGACAGAGTGGGACTACCCACACTTTAAAAATTAGAAATGAGAAGGGGTACATAACAACAGACACCGAGGAAATCTGGAGAATCATAAGGAAAAAGAATGTTCATCCCACCACAAGGACACTTGCTCAACCATGTTCACTGTGGCTCTGTTCATACTGGCAGAAAACTGGAAACAGCCTAGATGTGCTTCAACAGGTGATTGCATTACACAAAACTTGGCTGTTAAAAAAAAAAAAAAAAAAAAACTGACTTCATGAAAACTGTAGGCAAATGAATTGGACTAGAAAAATCATCCTGAGTGAGGTAACACAGTTCCCGAAATATAAATATGCTATGTAACCATTTATGTGTAGATATTAGCCATTAAATAAATGACAACAAACCTATAATCTGTAGACACAGAGAGGTTAGGTATAGAGAAAGAAACTGTGAATGGAGGCACATAGTTCTCCCTGGGAGGTAGAAATAGAATAGATTATGAGTGGACTTGGGATGGGACAGAACACAAATCAGAGATCAGATTAGCAGTGGATGGGGGCAGTGTTGAGAGAGGGACTTCAGGGAAAGACAACTAGAAATCAGGAGCATTTGAAGGGTAGCATGGAAAACCTAGTGCTGTGGAAAATCCCCAAAATATATGAAGAAAACACTAATAAGATCTTCTAATAATGGGGATAACAGACCCCCAGTTGGCTATCTGTTGCCACCAAAGAAGTCTTCCAGTACCAATTAGAGTTGGGTTACATCCAATTGAGTTGTTGCCCAAGGAGGTCCCATAGAAATCCCCAAACAACCCAGGCTGTTGCTAAGACAATGGGTTTCTCCCTGCAAACTGACTTTGTGAATACCATTGCTGAGGACAACACACACACAAAACTCACTAAATATGGAAAAGTTTAGCTAGAGCCTATATGAAACTTTCACCCGTACATTCTAGTCTCTTTAGCACATAGAGATACTCTACAGGCTACCAAAATAGGATCATAAATACAAACCCAGCCATAAAACCTTTGACCTACAATCTGTCCTGATGACAAGATATGCCAGAGTAATAGTGACAAAGAACATGTGGAACTAGCCAACCAATATCTGACTAGACTTAAGGCCCACTCCACAAGAAAGAACCCATACCTGACACTGGTTGGGTGACCAAGAACCAGAGACTAGGTATGCCAGAGACCTAGGGTAAAACCAAATACTGCTGGTCTTTTTTTAAAAAAAAAAAAAAGTGACAACAAAATGACTCCTTATGTTGTGCTGCTCTTCTTATAGATCGGTGCTTTATTCGGCCATCATCAGAGAGGCTTCCTGCTGCAGCAGATGAATGCAACCAGAGATACCCAAAGCCAGACATTAAGCAGGGCCCTTGGAATACACAGCTCTAAAAGGATGTCTCCATCACACCCCTTCCCCTTGAAGCTGAGAGAACCCCATGGAAGAGGAGACCAAAAGAGTGTAACAACCAGAGGGGAAAGAGGACAGCAAGAGGACAGGGCCCTCTGAATCAACTGAGCAAGGCTCATGTAAACGCACAAAGACTGAAGCAGCAAGAACAGAGCCTACACAGGTTTGCACCAGGTCTATTGTGTATGTATTATAGCTTTCAGTTTAGTGTTTTTATGGGATTCCTGAGTGTATGAGTGGGTCTCTGTTTCATGTGCCTACTGTTGGGGCTATTTTCCCTCCATTGGGTTTCTTTGTCCAGATTCAATGAGATGGGTTTGATTGTAACTTACATTTTATTTTGTCATGTTTCATTGTTCTCTTTTAGAAGCTTGTTCTTTTTAAATGAGAGACAGAAAAGGAATAGATCTGGAGAGGAGGAGATGGGAGGGGAGGGGAATGAAGAGGAATAGAGGGGGCAGAAACTATAATCAAGATGTATTGTATGAGAAAAAATCTCTTTTCAATAAACAAAAATTTAAAAGCTAAAAAATAAATTTAATAATAATAAAGATCTAAACTAATATTAACTTATATATTAACTTGCAATTTCTTGAACAGTCACCATCTTGTCCTCCACAAGCCATGCCATCTTACATTCATACCAGAAACCTAGGACATTTCTATTTTTCCTATGCACCACTTGGACGTTGTCTTGTTGGAGAATTTGAATTTATATCAAGTCCTTTGTCTATTTTTTCATGTGCTATACATATTCTTACATATGTGTGTGCATCTTTGTGTGTGCCTATATTAATGAGGACATTTGCATGTCTCATAAAGCACTCATGAAGACCTCTGGATAAGTCTGGATAAGGGTTAGTTCTCTCATGACACTTGTAGAATCTGGGACTGAATTCCGGTCAACTGAGATCATCAAGCTTGCAGCAAACACTTCTACCCACTGAGCCATGCTGCCAGCCTCCTTGTCCATTTTTGATTGACATGTGTCTTTGTACCATTTAGTTTTCAAGCTGTTTTATACAATCTGAATTTTAAGCCATTATCAATTATGATTTGTGACTGTTTTGTCCCACTATGTCGAGTAGCTATTTGCATTCATTCATATCTATCTATCTATCTATCTATCTATCTATCTATCTATCTATCTATTCATTCATTTTGCTCATTGAAACAACTTTCACACTCAAGTCTAAGCTGGTTTAGAACTCTGAGTAATTCTTCTGGATAAGCCTACTAGCTAACAGATGACAGACAGGAGGACCCACCTCACCTGGCTTTCTTTGTTCTCTAGATAATGTTCCACAAAGAAAAGATGCTAGTATTTGTTTTACAACTTCATCTTATTTCTGCTCTTTCTTCCCCCGTGCTTCTATCCTTTTATCAAGGAATAAATTTCAGATCCACTCATTTTATATAACTTTGTCTTTTCCTCTCAGATTGTGAGTTTCTGTCTGGTGAATGAAGTCTTTTTGAGCTAACTTTTGGATGAGGTGTGTGATGGCAGTTATCAGCAGTTCCCCCTTTAGTTCTAGTAAATGGCAATTCCACCATTATGGTCTGTGTGACCTAGACCCTTTACGATTCCATGAAACTAGAGTGATACCTGTGGCTTCTTTTCATGCAGGAACATTTAAATACAAGGAAATAGTACACTAGCCTTCTTGTTTTCCTTAATGTAACTGCCTCACACTTCTCTTTGAAGCCAGTGACATTTAAGCTCATACCCCACAAATCTTGGGAGCCATTCAGGCAGGTACTCACAGAGGCCAGAAGCACTAAGTACTCTAGAAATGGAGTTATAGATGGCTGTGAGCTGCCTGAAGTAGGTGCTGAGAACTGAACTTAGCTCCTCATCAAGAGGATTCGTAACTACTAAGCCATCTCTCCAACCCCAAGAAAACATGTCTACAACCAAATTGCCCCCTGCTATGTCTTTTTTTTGTTTTTTTTAATTGAATGTTATATTTACATTTCATATTTTATCCTCTTACCCCATTCCTCCCACCACCCAGGAACCCCTTATCTCATCACCCCTTCTCCTGCTTCTATGAGGATGTGCCTCCACCTACCCCACCACTCCTACCTCCCCACCCTCGAATTTCCCCCTGGGGAGCTCTGGTTGGTTGGTATTGCTGCTCTCCTCATGGGGCCACAAACCCTTTCAGCTCCTTTCAGTCTTCTCTCTAACTTCTGACATTGGCAAGTCCTAAGTTGATATTTCTTCTTCTCAGACATGTCTAGGTTTATGTTGAGTTGACAAAACTTAACCATCATGCATAGGATCTTTTAAATAAGGTCCGTCTCCTTCAAAGCCTGACTGTTCATGGGCTCCTTGGAACATGCAAACAATAGACATATAAAGCATACACATAGGAAAATAGGAAGATGTGGGATAGACAAGTGGATGGATAGACAGATGATAGTTATTGATAGATACATAATATCTAGCTAGATAGATGATAGAAAATAGATGATTAGATAGATAGTAGATCAATAGATGATAGATTGAATTTCAACCAATATTTATATGTTTTAAGGCAGATGTTAATACAAAGCACTCAATAAGCTTTAAAATTAATAGTACTTCAGAATAGCGACCATGTAGCATAATGTATATTTTACAATCTGAAATCTACTATGATACAAAAGTATATTTTTATTTTATTGCAGACATTTTGAACAACTGCACCGTACTCACTTCCCACTTTAATAATCCAAAGCAAGCTAATGTCCCATCTATCATGTGGTACTCTGCCTCGAGACTAGTCCCTGGAATGGCAGTGTTTCTTTTGATATATAAAAGTATACTTGAAAATAATTATTGTAGCTGTTTGCATACATTTCAATCTTAGCTGTAACTGTAATCTTACCTTATGCAGTTAAAAGGAGTTTTAGCTGACTTGGGAAAGAGTTGGGCTTTGCAGCTGTAATTTCCAAACTGGGCAAATAGTATAAAACACACCACTAAGTTCAGATTTCAGGTGGACAGTTGTGCTGGATAGTTTTATGTCAACTTGACACAAGCTAAAGTTGCCTGAAAGGAGGGAACCTCAATTAAGGAAAGGCTTCTATAAGATTGGTCTGTGGGACAGCCTGTAGGACATTTTCTTAATTCAGATTGATGGAGATGGCCACGCCCATTTTAGGTGGTGTCATTCCTAGCCTGGTGGGCCTGGTTTCTATAAGAAATGAGGCTGAGTGAAGCGGAGTGGAGAGAGCCAGTAAGCAGCATCCCTCCATGGCCTCTGCATCAGCTCCTGCCTCCAGTTTCCTGGCCTGCTTTAGTTCTAGCCCTCACTTCTTTTGATGATAAACTGTTAAATGGAACTGTGAGTGAAATAAATCCTTTCTTCCTCAAGTTGCTTTTGGTTATGGTGTTTCATCACACCAGTGTTCACACTAAGATTACAATGAATGCACTTTAATGCTACTATGGTCTTTTTAATGTTTATTACTTAATTAAAATTTGCTTGGGTCTTCTGTATTTTGGTCAAATTTTCTAGAACATATCTTTTTTGTTATGTGTACTGTGTTATGATATAGCTTGCTACTACTTTAATACAGAAGTGGAAATCACAGTCTATCTTTTCTCAGGGACAAACATGAAAAGACTTCATGTAGTGCTAAAGTGTGGAACATTAGGAAACAAGGTGTGGAGTTACAGGTGAGAGGGGCTCGTCAGTGGCCAATGGAAGAATCTGGTCCAGTGATCAGGAAATGATTCTCAGATAATATGGCAGTAGACACTGAAAGAAAGAGCAGAGTCAGGATACAAATACCCAGCCATGGCAGAGGTTTGTAGTTGGCAGAAAGATGAGACACTGGGACATGAGAACACCCAGGGCTCTTTTGGATCTATATGACTTCTTTAGATGAGAAAACAACACTGCAGGAAGTTGGAGAAAATACAAACTTCAGGATCAAAACTCAAAACCTCTGCTTTCAGATCTCTTACTAATGAACCCATGTTGTTTTGGTCTCTTTGATCATCCTGCAGCCCAGGGTCTTGGATTGCAAGGAAAATTTATTCTCTGTGTTGCCAAGCATCAGAAGAACTGGGTTTTTTTTTTTTTAATGTACTCTATGCAATCCATTATACAAATACAATTTTTATGGCTCTTCTTACTACTGATACATACGAGTAAAATATAATATTATCACCAAAATTTTGAAGATGTGAGGCAGAGGAAAGTAAAAGGGATTTAATTGTGCTTATGTGCATATAAGCACAGTGCCTCAGAGGCCAGAAGAGGGAGACAGATCACCTGGAGCTAGAGTTACAGGCAGTTGTAAGTTTGCCAGCATGTGTGTTGGGAACAAAATTTGAGGCTTCTGCAAGAATGGTATGTATTCCATCCACTGAGTGGTCTCTCTAGTTTCCACAATATATTTTATGCATATCCACCCAACTTCTCTATCAACTTCTCCCAGACCCTACCCCTATGTCCTTCCAACTTCATAGCCTCTATTTTTCAAAGTATTTTAAATGATTTATTTACTTCTTTTTACATGCATTGGTGTTTTTCCTGCCTTTATATCTGTGTGAGAGTGTTAGATCCACTGGAACTGGAGTTACAGACAGTTGTGAGCTGTCATATGGATGCTGGGAATCAAACCAGGATCCACTGGAAGAGCTGCCAATGCTCTTAACCTTTGAACTATCTCTTCAGCCCCTAAATTCTGGATACTATTTTTAAAACAGTCCACTGAGTTTGATCATGGCTGCCTTTGTAGGAACAAGGGACAGTCACTGAAAGATGAACAACCTACGAGAGGCCATACCACTGAAGACAACTGACTTTCTCCTCCAGGAACCATTAGTTGCCATTATCTCTTTCAGCTTGGGGCAAAACTGTGGGCACTTATCCATAGCTAGAATGGATAGAGTTGATCTTGTTCAGGTCTCGTACAGGCAACCACAGCTCCTGTGAGTTCATTAATGCAACAGCTCTGACATGTCCAGAAGATGCTATTTAACATCACTCTGATGTTTCAACCTTTATATTAATATTAAATATGTTATGGATATTTGTCTTTAGTAAAATTAGCTGTCATAATTCTCAGTGGTTGGAGATACCACAACCTGTATCCACATAAAACGGCTAGACAGATGAATCAGTGTTCAAGAGCCCTTGCAGTTCTTTAAGAGGACTAGAATTTGGTTCCTATCATCCATATCTAGTGACCAAAAAAATCTGACACCCTCATTTGGCATCTTTAGGTAGCTGCAACCCATGTGCATGCGTATGTGTGCACATGCATGTGTGTACATGCACACGCAGTAATAATAATAAACAATCTTATTAAAATAAAATAACGAACTTAAAACGTGTTACATGTCTTTGATTTCTTTAATGACAAACCAACTGATTCTCCTTCTTTCTCCACTTTGGGCTTTCATATACTCTAAAAATTAGGTCAGTAACATACAATACACTCCAGGTATTTGAATAAAAGGAGGAGTCAAGGAATAACACAATTATACTACCCAAGAAGGCATGTTGCAGGCTGATACTGGCAAAAACTAGACCTTTAGCACTAAATGTTTGCCACATTGTCCTTACATGGAACAACAAATTGAGGGGTGTGGGGAATGCTATTCTAGTGACTGGAGAGAGATCTCAGCAATTAAGAGCATGTGCTGCTTTCACAGAGGACCAGGATTCAATTCCCACCACCCACCCTGGGTGGCTTACAAGTTCATCTCTGAGGAAATCCAATTTGTCTGTCCCCCTTGAGCAACTGCACTCACATGCATAAACAAACCCATACACTTAAAACTTCAAAATAATAATCAAAACATATCTTTAAAAGAATGCTACTCCAGTGGAATATTAAAACCACCAAATACCCTGACACTAAGGAAACATCATAGTGGCTATGGTCTGCATAGAATCTGCATTCAAAGTATTTACTTAAATTGAAGCCAAACTCAGAGCAGGACGGTCACTTTCTTTAATTCTGCTAAGATGGATGAAGGTTAAGAAGCTATAGGAGACAAGTTTAAAGTGGGCATAGCTTGCCTCATGAGAATTAAGGGAAGCAACATCTCTAGAGCATCAAAGGGCAAATGCAGCAGCAAGCACTGCAGAGGTCACCATGAGTTCAGCAAAAAGCCAGCTCAGGTCACTGATAAAGGTGGCAGCACTAACAAATGGACTTCGATCTCTCTATTAAAAGAAAGTATCCTGCAGGACTTCCATAGCTACAGAGAAGTCAATGCCTGGCTTCAAAGTTTGAAAGAATGAGGTAACTCTTCTTGTGCTACTTAAGTTCCAGGCTTTACTAGCTTGACTCTCCTAGGGACTTTAGTAATTATAGCCAGCATTCTGTAGTGTGTGCATTAGCTGGTTTTCTTACTGCTTATTGCTATGGTCAAACATCTGATAATAAAGCAGCTTGAAGGAGGATGGGGTTATGTGAGTTTATATCTGAGGATGTTGAGAGCATCATTGGGAAGCATGGTGCAAAAGAATGGAGTATCTAGCACCACTGTATCCATATTCAGAAAGCAGATGGTGGATAGTACTGAAGCTGGGCTATAAAACCTCAACAACCATTCATGGTGACTCCTGTCATACTCCAGCAAGGTTCTATTGGTTAATAATTTCATAGCCTTCTGAAACACTGCCATCAGCCCAGGGACCAAGTGCTGAAACACATGAACTTGTGGAAGCTTCTTCACATCTGAAGCACGTTTCTTCCTAGGCCCCCATAGCTTCATGACCCTAAATATTGTTCAGCCTTCTCTGCAAAACAGACAAACAAACAAAACATATACACAAACAGAAAAATCAACTCTTGAGGCCAGGTTTCACCTACTGCTCCACAGGATGGTTCCTGCCAACCACTCAGGTGATTTGTGCTTCTGGTCTCAGAATGCATAGCAAGATATGTAGAGAAGATTCCATTTAGCCAAATTTAGAGTGTAATATAGTCAGAAAACAATGCCTCAAAAGCTGATATTGTCTTCTGATATTGTCTCCCAATAAGAAAATGAGTGTTTCTTAACTCTGGTGAATATATATATATATATATATATATATATATATATATATATATATATTCATAGCAGTGCCACTTGCAATAGACAGAAACTAGAAACAACCCAGATCCCCTCCTCCAGTCTGAGGCCTGCGGGTAAGTGCACCCAGGAGCCCCCCAAACACATTCTGGGGGATCCATAGAACCCATAGCCAGCGCTAGCACGCCCCGTCCGCCGCTCGCCCCTCCTGCAGTCTGAGGCCTGCGGGTAAGTGCACCCAGGAGCCCCCCAGACACATTCTGGGGGATCCATAGAACCCATAGCCAGCGCTAGCACGCTCCTTCTGCTGCTCGCCCCTCCAGCAGTCTGAGGCCTGCAAGTGAGTGCACCTAGGAGCCCCCCAGACACATTCTGGGGGATCCATAGAACCCATAGCCAGCGCTAGCACGCTCCTTCTGCTGCTCGCCCCCCCCTCCGGTCTGAGGCCTGCAGGGTCTGAGTCCCAGACCAGACCTCTACCAGGTCTGCACTTGTGTGGACCCCGGATTCCACCTGAGACATACTGGAAGGTCCGCTCAACCCAGAGCCACAGAGGAACAACTGAACTCAGAGTGTCAGACAACATACCCTGAGATATCCAAGAGGAGACACTGCACCCAGAACAGCAGACATCTAGCTGGACTGCTACCTTGGAGGTACCATATCCTGAGGCATCCTAGAGATACCACTGTAATCAGGGCAGCTGGAAAAAAACCACAAAGACATCTGGACTCCTAGAAGACCAAACAAAATCGAGACAACTGGAAAGACAGGCGTCAATCAGAGACAGAAGTACAGGTAGCACTAGAATTAACCAGATGGCAAAAGGCAGGCGCAAGAACGTAAGCAACAGAAACCAAAGTTACATGGCATCATCAGAACCCAGTTCCCCCATCATAGCAAGCCCTGAACACCTCATCACACCAGAAAAGCAGGATTCAGAATTAAAATCACTTCTCATGATGATGATAGAGGACTTTAAGAAAGACATAAATAACACTCTCAAAGAACAGATAGAAACCCTTAGAGAGGAAACACAAAAATTCCTTAAGGAATTACAAGAAAATGCAACCAAACAGGAGAAGGAATTAAACAAAACCATGCAGGATCTAAAAACGGAAGTAGAAACAATAAAGAAATCACAAAGGGAGAACACCCTGGAGATAGAAAACTTAAAAAAACGATCAGGAGTCATAGACACATGTATTACCAACAGAATACAGGAGATGGAAGAGAGAATCTCATGTGCAGAAGATACCATGGAAAACATAGACACAACTGTCAAAGAAAATGCAAAATACAAAAAGCTACTAACCCAAAATATACAAGAAATCCAAGACACAATGAGAAGGCCAAACCTAAGGATAATAGGAATAGATGAGGGGGAAGACTCCCAACTTAAAGGACCAGTAAATATTCTCAACAAAATTATAGAGGAAAACTTCCCTAACCTAAAGAAAGAGATGTCCATAAATATACAAGAAGCCTACAGAACTCCAAATAGTTTAGACCAGAAAAGAAATACTTCCCGCCACATAATAGTCAAAACATCAAATGTACAAAACAAAGAAAAAATACTAAAAGCAGTAAGGGAAAAAGGCAAAGTAACATATAAAGGCAGACCTATAAGAATTACACCAGACTTCTCACCAGAGACCATAAAAGCCAGAAGATCCTGGACTGATATCATACAGACCCTAAAAGAACATAAATGTCAGCCCAGACTACTATACCCAGCAAAACTGTCAATCATTATTGATGGAGAAACCAAAATATTCCATGACAAATCCAAATTTACACAGTATCTCAACACAAACCCAGCACTTCAAAGGATAATTGGTGGAAAACTCCATCACAAGGAGGGAAACTACAACCTGGAAAAAGCAGGAAAGTAATCTTCCAAAAACTGTAAAAGAAGGTAGCTACACAAACATATCTCCACTGCCAATAACAAAAATAACAGGAAACAACACTCATTTTTCCTTAATATCTCTTAATATCAATGGACTCAATTCTCCAGTAAAAAGACATAGACTATCAGACTGGATACGTAAACAGGACCCAACATTTTGCTGCATTCAGGAAACGCACCTCTGTGGAAAGGACAGACACTACCTCAGAGTAAAAGGTTGGAAAACAATCTACCAAGCAAATGGTCCCAAGAAACAAGCTGGAGTAGCGATTCTAATATCAAATAAAATCAGTTTTCAACCAGAAGTAATCAAAAAAGATAAAGAAGGACACTTCATATTCATGAAAGGAAAAATGTACCAAGAGGAACTTGCAATTCTCAACATCTATGCCCCAAATGTAAGGGCACCCACATACATAAAAGACACTTTACTAAAACTTAAAGCATACATTGCACCCTACACAATAATAGTGGGAGATTTCAACACCCCACTCTCAGCTATGGACAGATCATGGAAACAGAAACTAAATCGAGACACAATGAAACTAACAGAAGTTATGAACCAATTGGACTTAACTGACATCTATAGAACATTTCATCCTAAAACAAAAGAATACACCTTCTTCTCAGCACCTCATGGTACCTTCTCGAAAATAGACCATATAATTGGTCACAAAACAGGCCTCAACAGATACAAAAAGATTGAAATAATCCCCAGCACCTTATCAGACCACCATGGATTAAGACTTGTCTTTGACATGGACAAAAACATCAGAAAACCGACATACACTTGGCAACTGAACAATGCTCTACTCAATGACAACTTGGTCAAGGAAGAAATTAAGAAAGAAATTAAAGACTTTTTAGATTTAAATGAAAATGAGGACACATCATATCAAAACATGTGGGACTCATTGAAAGCAGTACTAAGAGGAAAAATCATAGCTCTAAGTGCTCACAAAAAGAAAGTGGAAAGAGCATACATCAACAACTTGACAGCAAACCTGAAAGCATTAGAACAAAAAGAAGCTAGTATACCCAAGAGGAGTAGACGGCAGGAAATAGTCAAACTCAGGGCTGAAATCAACCAAGTCGAAACAAAAAGAACTATACAAAATATCAACAAAACCAGGAGCTGGTTCTTTGAGAAAATCAACAAGATAGACAAACCCTTAGCCAGACTAACCAAAAGGCGCAGAGACAGCATTCAAATTAATAAAATCAGAACTGAAAAGGGAGACATAACAACAGAAACAGAGGAAATTAAAAAAATTATCAGATCCTACTACAAAGGCCTATACTCAACAAAATTGGAAAATCTGGAGGAAATGGACAATTTTCTAGATAGATACCAGGTACCAAAGTTAAACGAGGAGCAGATAAACCACCTAAACAGTCCCATAATGCCTAAAGAAATAGACACAGTCATTAAAAATCTTCCCACCAAAAAATGTCCGGGGCCAGATGGTTTCAGTGCAGAATTCTTTCAGACCTTCAAGGAAGACCTAATACCAATCCTCTTCAAGTTATTCCATCGAATAGAAACAGAAGGAACACTACCCAATTCATTCTATGAAGCTACCATTACACTCATACCTAAACCACAGAAAGACCCAACAAAGAAAGAGAACTACAGACCAATCTCTCTTATGAATATTGATGCAAAAATACTCAATAAAATTCTCGCAAACCGAATCCAACAACACATCAAAACAATTATCCATCAAGATCAAGTAGGCTTTATCCCAGGAATGCAGGGATGGTTCAATATTCGGAAATCCATCAATGTAATCCACTACATAAATAAACTCAGAGAGAAAAACCACATGGTCATATCACTAGATGCTGAGAAAGCATTTGACAAAATTCAACATCCCTTCATGTTAAAAGTCTTGGAAAGATCAGGAATACAAGGCCCATATCTAAACATAGTAAAAGCAATATACAGCAAGCCAGTAGCCAACATCAAACTAAATGGAGAGAAACTTGAAGCAATCCCACTAAGATCAGGGACTAGGCAAGGCTGCCCACTCTCACCTTACCTATTCAATATAGTACTGGAAGTCTTAGCTAGAGCAATTAGACAACAAAAGGAAGTCAAAGGGATACAAATAGGAAAGGAAGAAGTCAAAATTTCACTATTTGCGGATGACATGATAGTATACTTAAGTGAACCTAAAACTTCCACCAGAGAACTCCTAAACCTGATAAACAACTTTAGCAATGTGGCTGGATATAAAATCAACTCAAACAAATCAGTAGCCTTCCTCTACTCAAAGGATAAACAGGAAGAGAAAGAAATCAGGGAAATGACACCCTTCACAATAGCCACGAATAAAATAAATTATCTTGGAGTGAATCTAACAAAGCAAGTGAAAGATCTGTATGACAAGAACTTCAAGTCTCTCAAGAAAGAAATTGAAGAACATCTCAGAAGATGGAAAGATCTCCCATGCTCCTGGATTGGCAAGATTAATTTAGTAAAAATGGCTATCCTGCCAAAAGCAATCTACAGATTCAATGCAATACCCATCAAAATTCCAAATCAATTCTTCATAGAGATAGAAAGAGCAATTTACAAATTCATTTGGAATAACAAAAAACCTAGGATAGCGAGAACTATTCTCAACAATAAAAGAACCTCTGGGGGAATCACCATTCCGGACCTCAAACTGTACTACAGAGCAGTAGTGATAAAAACTGCTTGGTATTGGTACAGAGACAGAAAGGACGATCAATGGAACAGAATTGAAGACCCAGAAATGAACCCGCATACCTATGGTCACTTGATATTTGACAAGGGAGCTAAATTCATCCAGTGGAAAAAGGACAGCATTTTCAACAAGTGGTGCTGGCTCAACTGGAGGTCAACATGTAGAAGAATGCAAATTAATCCATTCTTATCTCCTTGCACAAAGCTCAACTCCAAGTGGATAAAGGACCTTCACATAAAGCCAGGTACACTGAAAATATTAGAAGAGAAGTTGGGGAAGACCCTCGAATACCTAGGCACAGGGGAAAAGTTCCTGAACAGAACACCAATGGCTTATGCTCTAAGATCAAGAATCGACAAATGGGACCTCATCAAATTGCAAAGCTTCTGTAAGGCAAAGGACACTGTCAACAAGACAAAACGGCAACCAACAGATTGGGAAAAGATCATTACCAATCCTACATCTGATAGGGGGCTAATATCTAATATTTACAAAGAACTCAAGAAATTAGACGCCAAACAACAAAATAACCCCATTAAAAAATGGGGTACAGAGCTAAACAAAGAATTCTCAACTGAGGAAACTCAAATGGCCGAGAAGCACCTTAAGAAATGCTCAACATCCTTAGTCATCAGGGAAATGCAAATCAAAACAACACTGAGATACCACCTCACACCAGTCAGAATGGCTAAGATCAAAAACTCAGGTGATAGTAGATGCTGGCGAGGATGTGAAGAAAGAGGAACACTCCTGCATTGTTGGTGGGGTTGCAAGCTGGTACAACCACTTTGGAAGTCAGTCTGGCGGTTCCTCAGAAAATTGGACATAGCACTACCTGAGGACCCAGCTATACCACTTCTGGGTATATACCCAGAAAATGCCTCAACAAATAACAAAGACATATGCTCCACTATGTTCATAGCAGCCCTATTTATAATAGCCAGATGCTGGAAAGAACCCAGATATCCTTCAACAGAACAATGGACACAAAAAATGTGGTACATTTACAGAATGGAATATTACTCAGCTATTAAAAATAATGAATTCGAGAAATTCTTAGGTAAATGGATGGAACTAGAATATATCATCCTGAGTGAGGTAACCCAATCACAAAAGAACACACATGGTATTTACTCACTGATAAGCGGAGATTAGCCCAAAAGTTTGAAACAACAAAGATTCAACTACCAGAAGACACGAAGCTCATGAAGAAGAAAGAACAAGTGAGGATGCCTAGGTCTTTCTTAGAAGGAGTAACTAAATAACCAAGGGAGCAGATATGGAGACAAAGTGTGGGTCAGAATCATAAGGGGGGGTTGTAGGGAGACCATTGTGTCTGGGTATTCATTCCATAGGCAGTCACCAAAAATAGACGCTGATAGGGATGTCAGGATGGGAAAGCTGACAGCAGCCTGATAAGGCTGTCTCCTTAGAGGTCTCTCAGAGTCGGACATACCCAGAGACAGATACCCACAGCTATCCATTAATCTGATCAAAGTTCCCAATGGAGTAGTTAGAGAGTAAATTGAGGGAACCGTGAACCATACGGGCTGGTGGCCCTGTGAGGAGAGCAAGAATACCAACCAGCCAGAGCTCCCCAGGGTCTAAACCACCAGCCCAGGTGCACATAGGGAGAGACACATGACTCCAGCTGTATATGTAGGGGAGGATGGCCCTGTTGGGCATAGGTGGGAGACAAGATCATTGGTACCCTGAAGGCTGAGCACTGAGGGGGGGGAATCTGAGGGTGGGGAGGGAGGCTGGGGGTAGGTGGGTAACACCTTCATAGAGGCAGGAGGAGGGGGGATGGGATAAGGGGTTCCTGGGTGGTGGGGGAAATATGGTAAGGGGATAAAATTTGAAATGTAAATATTATATCCAATAAAAGAGGGGAAAAATAGAAAAGCGGTTAGAACCAACATCCTTAATAAAATGTCAGCCCTCTTTAAAAAAAAAAAAAACTATCTTGATACTAAAATTTGTTTTGAGAATTGTATATTGCAGAATGATCAGCCTTGGTGTATCTACTCAACAAGCAAGCTGGGCAGACCTGCTCAAACCTCTGAGGTCCGTGAATTCCATCTGGAGGCAGCGAAGACACAGCATCAGAGGATTGTCAACTTGCTCCCCCCCCCCCCACTCCTCTTCTAATATCTCAACGCCCATAATCAGCTTGAAGAAGCTAATGATGAGTCAGTGCCCCTATTCCCTGGGCATGGGGACTAAGGTGGTAAATGTTGGGCTGTCTCCCTAGGAAAAAGTAGTGGTTTTGTCGGAATAGAGAGGATTAGCTAGGGTTTATTGCATAGCCATAACCTATTAGTAGAAATCTGTATAATTAATATCAAGATGAAGATATAAATTCTTAAATGGCACCAATTTACTTTGTTTACAAATTTTAAGGTTTTCATTGGCATGAGCTTCTTAGTGATATAAGAGTGAGATGAATATTGTTACTCTCATAGGCATTGTACCAGTATAACACACTTAGGAATACAAAGCTTAGACCCAGTCCTTCTTTAACTTTTTTAACTGATTTGAGATGGTCAGCCTGTGAGTTAAGGGACTATAGCAAATTCATGACTTGGAGTTTATTATAAGGGTGTTCTCTATGTTTTATTTAGAAATAGCTGAGTGGAGTTAACAGGCAACAGTCCAGATTACCTTACATGGATAGCTGGTTTTCAAAACATCAGAAATCCTTAGAATTGACATGACAAACATTTCAGTATTAATGTTCATTTTCATTAGAGACCTGTCTGCTCTGGACAGCTTCCTATGTTAAATTCTAAGAAGAAAATGAGCATCCTTGGAGTTACTCCAGTTGTGGTGAGACAGCCACTAGGCAAGAATTGCCACTTTCCTTCTACAGATAAATTACTGTCCAGAAAAGGACACACTTGCAGAATAGTCGACTGATTATATCTGCCTAGACAGAGTAATCAGCCCTTAATAATTCTGCAGCACTAAGGTCTGTCAGATGATCCTGGGCCAGAAGGCAGAAGAACAGATGCTCCAACGTTTTGAAGTAGAGCGAGTGTCCAGGTGTTCAGAGGTCTCTATAAATTGGCTAAGTTTTAGAAGCTATGCTTTGTGCTTCCCACAATTATAGTCAACTCAGTCATTCTGGATTTCTGATGGGGTTGAAAACTTATAGCTATTTACTTTGAGAGAAAAGATCTGAGTGTATGGTCATCAGCTGACATTCATCCTAAAGCCAAGGAAAAAGCCAGGTTCAGAACTAAGTGTTTTAGTTAGGATAGATGACAGAGGTGCTGGTTAGTCAACAAAAGGATGGACTGGGAATTAGGACTATCTTGTACCTCACTGGTACAAATAGGCATAATTATGCTCTAATTGTATTTTGAGAGAAAAGTTTCCTTTTAACAGGAAGGGTGATGTGTAGGAGGAGCTAAGGTGGGAGGAGTACTGAGAGGAAGAAAAGGAGTAAGAAGAGGAGAAGAAGAAGGAGAGGAGAAGCTAGGTGATGAAAGAGAGATAGAGGGGGGAGACAGGGAAGCAGATGTTCATGTATCTCCACCAGTCAAAGATAGTTGATATATCTAGGTTGGGTAGTGGGTTACACCTCTGATTGAACAATACCAAACTTATAAAGCCTATGATTAACATTTCTTAAAAAAATGTATAAATGCAAAATGAAAAGGGGGCATGGGATAGGGGTTTTCTAAGGGGGGGGGGGAATGGGGAAACGGGATGGTATCTGAAGTGTAAATGAAAGATCTAAAAAAAAAAAAAAAGAAAAGAAACAACCCAGATGTCCTTCAACTGAAGAATCAATATGTGAAATGGAAAATGTGGCTTTTTATCAAATTATATAATTCATTTATATTCCAAATATTGCACTCATCCCTACCTCTCCTTTGCCTCTGAGAGGGTGCTCATCCACCCATATGCCCACCCTCACCTCACCACCCCAGCATCCTCCTTCTCTGGATCATCAGGTCTCTATAAGATTAGGCACATGCTCTCCAACTGAGGCCAGATAAGGCAGTCCTCTGCTACATATGTGCCAGGAACCATAGTTCAGCCCATGTATGCTCTTTGGTGGCTCTGAGGTGTCTGAGTTAGTTAATACTATTGTTCTTCCTATGGGTTGCCAACCTTTCAGCTCCTTCAGTCCTTCCCCTAACTCTTCCATAGGGTCCACTCTCTCCCTATCCAATATAGTACTCAAAGTTCTAGCTAGAGCAACTAGACAACAAAAGGAGATCAATGGGATACAAATTGGAAAGGAAGAAGTCAAGGTATCACTATTTGTGGATGATGTGATAGTATACATAAGCAACCTCAAATATTCTACCAGAGATCTCCTACAGTTGACAAACAACTTCAGCAAAGTGGCTGGATATAAAATTAACTCAAAGCAATCAGTAGCCTTCTTTTACACCAATGGGCTGACAAAGTAATTAGGGAAACAAAACCTTTCACAATAGCCACAAATAATATCAAATATTTTGGTGTAACTCTAACCAAGCAAGTGAAAAAAAGATCTGTATGACAAGAACTTGAAGTCCTTGAAGAAAGAAATCAAAAAAGATCTCAGAAGATGAAAAGATCTCCCATGCTCATGGATTGGTAGGATTAACATAGTAAAAAATGGCTATCTTACCAAAAACAATCGACAGACATTTCTAATATTTCTCTTTTTTCTTTCCTAGGTGTGTGTTCAGGGTAAATCTTGTTAGGAAGGGAGAGAAGATAAACAAATTCAGCACTCTGGTCAGCTCCTAGCTGCTTTGTGACAGTTTGAACCAGCGTGAAATTTCCACATGTGGATCAAATATTCAAGCTGTCAACTACATTACAGTCAGCCTTCATTAGACCACAGTATATTGTCTCTTTTTCTTTTAGCTTTTGGCTCTGATTCAGTTTTTACTTAGCTATACTGGTTCATCCATCCATCACTCCACTAAAACAGTATCAACAAAGAAAGACCACCACTAATTATATCAAGCTACGCATGACATATTATTTTGTTTGCTGCAATCACTGCAATGACTGAACATGAAGGTTCTGTAGTAGAAATGCTGGTTTGGTGTGTGGTTAAGGCATGAAGTGGTTAAGGAAGACTAAAACTCTCCAAATAGTGTTTGAAATAGTCAGGGCCAGCATTGCTATCATGATCTGACTAAATCCCTTTGGTCTCTGGTAACATATTCTCGCCTACCTCCTGCTCTCCTGCTTAATGTTTCTCTGTATTTGAGATACAGACTTCCCTTACTTGCTTTTCTATACAAATGACACCCAAAGTTTAAAACTTCTAATCACTTCCATCTCCTTCTGAATCTCTCTGATGGGTCTCAACTGCACTTGTAGCTTCAGTGACCCAGTGTACATGAATAACCCACTGTTAGTCTTACCACAAGCCTAGACCTCCATATGACCATTATATTAAAGTCAGAGGGATGAGCAAATTTCCTTTATGTATAAATACAAACATAAAAGTAACTTTTCAAAATGTCCTAATTTATAAGATCACTTATCATTAAATATATAAATATAATAACATGTATAAGTGCTTTAAGTAAGAAGGCATTTATTTTAGTTCACAGTTCATGTTGTAGTGAATCATGGTGGGGAAGTAAGGGTATCAGGGGCTGGGAGCAGGTAGTTATGTTACACCTATCATTGTGAATAGAGAGCAATATATGTACATGCTCAAATACATCTCTGATTTCTATTCAGTCTAGAACTCAGCCAATGAGATGATTTTGCCCACAATTTAAGATGTGTCTTCATACATCAATTAATGGATTCAATAAAACCTCAACATGAAAACACAAGACCTATCTCTCAGATGATTCTAGATTCAGTCAAGTGGATTACACTTTTAATACTATTATGAAAAACTTAGTAAATCCAAATATATGGAGAAGACAGCAAATATCCCCAAATTCATCTAAATGTTCAAAGCTATATTCAAAATACTCATTGTATGAAAGGCAAAGTTTAGGAAGAAACTGGTAGTTCTTCAAAAACTAACATAAAATGGGATCACATAATATCAAGTATTAAAATTTATAAGGTTATGATGATTAATGCTTTTGTGAATATAAACAATTGAGTGGATAAAGTTAGGTAGAGCCCAAGAGTGAGATTTAACTATGAAGTAACATGTCTCATAACAAAAGCAGTATTGCCAGGGTAAATTGCCATGACAAGAACAAATTTAAACAATATCTATCCACCAATCTAACCCTACAGAAGGTACTAGAAGGAAAGCTCCAACCCAAGGTGGAGCTAAACTGTATTCACAAAAACTCAGCAATAAATAATCTTACTCTTTAATATTATATATATATATAATATATATATATATATTATATATATATAATTTTAGCACAACTAAAAGAAGGCAAGCACAAACACACCACATACACACACAGACACATACACTACCACCACTAGCATCACCACACACCACCACCACAACAACAATAATTAACAATCATGTTTTTTTATTATCCTTCAACATCAATGGACTCAATTTGCCAATAAAAAGATACAGACTATCAAAACAGTTGCAAAAACAGAATCCATCATTCTGATGTATACAAGAAACACCTCAACATCGGGGATAGACATTATCTCAGAGTAACGAGCTGGAAAAAGGTTTTTCAAGCAAGCAGACACAAGAAGCAAGCTGGAATAGTCATTCCAATCGCTAATAAAATAGACTTCCAACCAAAATTAATCAAAGGAGATGGAAGGGACACTCCATACTCATTAAAGGAAAAATCCACCAAGATTGCATCCCAATTCTGATTATCTATTCCCCAAGTGCAAGAGCACTGACATTCATAAAGGAAACATTACTAAAGCTTAAATCAGACATTGAAATTCACATATTAATAGTGGTAGGCTTTAACACCCCACTTTCACCAATGGGCATGTCATTCAGACAGAAGGTAAACAGAAAAATAATTGAACATATAGATATTATAATGCAAATGGACCTAACAGATATCCACAGAACATTTTATACAAACAATATATACAATATATATTATATATATGTGTATATATACATATATATTATATATACATATATGTATGTGTATGTGTATGTGTATATATATGTATATATATATATCTTCTTCTCAGCACCTCATAGAATCTTCTCCAAACCTGACCATATACTCAGTCAAAAAGCAAGTCTTAACAGATAGAATTGAAATAACCCCCTGTATCTTTTCAAACCATCATGGACTTCAACAGCAATAGAAACAACAGAAAGCCTTCAAACACATGAAAACTGAACAACTGTCTACTCAATGACCACTTGGTCAAGGAAGAAATAAACAAAGAAATTAAAGGGTTTCTAGAATTCAGTAAAACTATTGCACAACATAACCAAGGTAATGAGACTCAATGAAATCAGTATTAAGAGAAAATTTCATAGCACTGAGTACATCATAAAGAAATTAGTAGGATCTCATGCTAATGACTTAACAAAACACCTGAAAGATCTATAACAAAAAAGAAGCAAACACACCCAAGAGGAGTAGACAGCAGGAATCAAATTCAGGGCTGAAATCAATCAATTAGAAACAAAGAGAACAATACACAAAATCATTGAAACCAAGAACTGGTTATTTGATAAAAATCAACGAGATAAACAAATCTTTATCCAACTAAATAAAAGGCAGAGGGACAGTATACAAATCAACAGAATCAGAAATAAAAAAGGAGGCATAACAACTGACACTGAGGAAATTAAAAAACCGTTAGGTCTTACTTCAAAAACCTGTACTCCACACAATTGGAAAATCTGAATGAAATGGATGATTTTCTTGATACATATCACTTACCAAAGCTAACTCAAGACCAGGTATACAATCTACATAGACCTATAACCCCTAAGGAAAAATAAGCAATCATTAAAATTCTCCCAACCAGAAAAATTTTATTGAAGAATTCTACCAGAACTTTAAAAAAGAGCTACTACTAATACTCCTCAAATTATTTCACAAAATAAAAATGAACACAAAGTGGGGGGGGGGAATATGAGGGTAGGGAGGGGATAGTGGGGGGGGTAGATATGGGCACTGCCTCATAGAAGCATGAGGAGGGGGAATGGGATAGGAGGTTTCTGGGTGGTGGGAGGAAGTGGGGTAAGGGTATAAAATCTGAAAGGTAAATATAATACCCAATTTTAAAAAAGAAAGATGAAAAAAGGGGGGAAAGGAGAAAAAAAGAAAAAGAAAGAAAAAAACGAAAACTAGGAGATTTAATAGCACAAAGGGAAGGATTTAGAAATTTAGGAGGCACTTTATGTTAATGGAAACAGCATCATAGAAACTGGAAAATCACACCCTCATAGAAGCACCAGGAGGGGGGATGGGATAAGGGGTTCCTGGGTGATGGGGGGAATGGGATAAGGGGATAAAATTTGAAATGTAAATATTACAACCAATTTTAAAAAGGGAAAAAAAAGAAAAGTTTAGAACCAACATCTTTAAAAAAGTGTCAGCCCTCTAGGAAAAAAAATTTTTTTTTTCTTGATACTAAAACTTGTTCTGAGAATTGTATATTGCAGAATACACAGCCTTGGTGTATCTACTCATCAAGCATACTGAGCAGACCTGCCCAAACTTCCGATGTCCTGGAATTCCATCTGGATACAATGAATACACAGCCTCAGAGGCTTATCAATTTACTCTTCCCCCCACCCCTCTTCTAATATCTCAACACCCTTAATCAGCTTGAAGAAGTTAAAGAAGAGTCAGTGCCCCTATTCCCTGGGCTTGGGGACTAAGGTGGTTAATATTGGGCTGTCTTTCTAGGGAAAAGTAGTGGTTTTGTTGGAACAGGGAGGATTAGCTAGGATTTATTGCATAGCCATAACCTATTGGTAGAAATCTGTATAATTAATATCAAGATGAAGTTATAATTTCTTAAATGGTACAAAATTTACTTTGATTTCAAATTTAAGGTTTTCATTGGTATGAGCTTCTTATTGATGTAAAAGTGAGATGAATATTGATACTCACATGGGCATTGTGCCTGTATAACACATTTAGGAATACAAGGCTTAGACCCAGTCCTTCTTTAACTTTTCTAACTGATTTAGGATGGTTAGCCTGTGAGTTAAGGGACTATAGCAAATTCATGGCTCTGAGTTTATTGTTAGGGTGTTTTCCATATTTTATTTAGAAATAGCTGAGAGGAGTGAACAGACAACAGTCCAGGTTACCTTACATGGATAGTTGGTTTTCAAAACATCAGAAGTCCATAGAATTGACGTTACAAATATTTCTATATTAATGTTCATTTTGATTAGAGACCTGTCTGCTCCTGACAGCTTCCTGTCGTGGATTCTAAGAAGAAATTGAGCATCCTTGGAGTTACTCCAGTTGTGCGGTGACAGCCACTAAGCAAGAAATGCCTCTTTCCATCTACAGACAAATTACTGTCCAGAAAAGGACACACTTGCAAAATAGTCGATTGATTATATCTGCCTAGACAGATTAATCAGCCCTTAATAATTCTGCATCACTAAGTTCTGTCAGATGATCCTGGGCCAGAAAGCTGACGATTTGATGCTCCAACGTTCAGTAGTATAGGGGCTTTCCAGGTGTTCAGCAGTCTCTATAAATTGGCTAAGTTTTAGAAGCTATGCTTAGTGCTTCCCATAATTTCAGTTAACTCAGTCATTCTGGATTTCTGATGGGGTTGAAGACCTATAGTCTCATAGCCAATCCTGGCTATTTACTTTAAGAGAAAAGATCTGAGTGGATGGTTTTCAGCTGACATTCATTCTAAAGCCAAGAAAAAAAGCCAGGTTCAAAACTAAGTACTTTAGTTAGGACAGATGACAGAGGTTCTGGTTAGTCAACAAAATGATGGACTGGGTATTAGGACTATCTTGTACCTCACTGATACAATTAGGAATAACTATGCTCTAACTGTATTTTGAGAGAAAAGTTTTATTTTAACAGGAAGGGTGATATGTAGGAGGAGCTAAGGGGGAAGGAGTACTGAGAGGGAGAGAAGGAGTAAGGAGAGGAGGAGAAGAAGAAGGAGAGAAGCTAGGT
The DNA here is from genome assembly GCF_011762505.2 of Arvicanthis niloticus. NCBI lineage: Eukaryota > Metazoa > Chordata > Mammalia > Rodentia > Muridae > Arvicanthis > Arvicanthis niloticus. The sequence continues at coordinate 48,913,763 of NC_047665.1, read as the reverse complement.
GATGAGAAAGAGAAAGAGAGAGAAGGGGGGGGGCATGGAGGCAGATGTTCACGTGTCTCCACCAGTCAAAGATAGTTGATATATCTAGGTTGGGTATTGGGTTACACTTCTGATTGAGCAATACCAAACTTATAAAGCCTTTGATTAACATTTTTTAAAAATATGTAAAAGCAAAAAGGAAAAGGGGGCATGGAATAGGGGTTTTCTAGGGAGGGGAAATGGGGAAAGGGGATAGCATCTGAAATGTAAATAAAATATAAAAAAAATAAATAAAAAGAAAAAAAGAGCTAATACTAATACTCCTCAAATTATTTCACAAAATAGAAACAGAGGGAACACAGCCAAATTTATTATATGAGGCCACAGTCACCCTGATATGTAACCCACACAAAGACTCAACCCAGAAAGAGAATTTCAGACCAATTTCCCTTATGAACATTGATGCAAACATGCTCAATAAACTACTTGCAAACCAAATTTAAAGCATATCAAAAACATCATCTTCCATGATTAATTAGGCTTCATTCTAGGGATATAGGGACACAGGGCTAGATAGTTCAATGTAAACATATAAAAAAAAAAATCAATGTAATCCAACATATAAACAAAGTAAAAGAAAAAAATCACATGATTATCTCATTAGATGCTGAAAAAGCCTTTGACAAAATCCAACACCCTTTCATGACAAAAGGCTTTGAGAGATCAGGAATAAAAGGCACATATCTAAACACAATAAAGGCAACATACAGCCTTAACCATCACTTGACACTAAGATCTCCCACTTTCTCTAACTCCCCAACCATAAGTTGAGGACAGGATTCCTGGAAGATCTTTCCCACTTGGTGTGATAAGCCACACTGCCCCTGACCTCTTAGACTTGTATCGTATTGCTTTTGTTAGTTGTCCTTCTTGCCTTTTCTGAGCAATGCCTGCATAATTCTCTCTTGTCAGTCAAAGTTCTCCACAGTTTTGAGGGGAAAGATGGCAACAATAATATAAACAAATTGCCTAGAAGTGGGGCAACTGTCCATATGCTGGACACATGGTGATAGACCATCTGCAAAGGACAAAGGCAAATCCCATGAAAGGCACTTTGCTTATCTCTAGGACCCAAATTCTGGCTTCCTATCAGAGCAGAACAAAAGTTATTTGCTGAGCTCCATAGAGACTTCAAGACTAAATAGAGAAAATACAACAGAGAAATGTTTGTGTATAAAAATGCAGCTGGCCTGCTCTTTTCATTAGTATATCCAACTATATCATTTTTTTTTTTTTTGCCATTCATTTTTTAGCTTACTTTATTTACATCTAAATTGAGTCTTTTGTCAGGCTTGATAGGTGGCTCGGTGAGGGCCCAGTGAGCTGTGGGGTTGGGAGGAGCCAGCCCAGAGAAAAAGTAGGAACAAGGCATGTCTAAACCCTGGAAATCTCACACTGAGATTTGCAGGAATAGGATCGCTCCCTCCTTGCCCCAGGTCTGCATCTCCCTGGAACTTGTAGCCACATGTCCCCAATTTTGCTCCATCCCAGTAGGTAATATAGGCTGGTAGCCAGTTTAAACTTCATCTCCCCTTATAAGTTCATGTTTGGCAGCTCCTGGGATTCCTTCTCATAGAAATGAGGCACTCCCAGCACCCTGGTCCCAGACAATTATTCACACTCATCCCAAAAGTCCCTCTAGCTGCCCTCCAAGTGTTTAAGCAGCCTTTGGTACTCTCATTAAATGAGGTGTCTTGCTGAAGCTGTCCCCCAAGCGTCTGTTCTCATTATGATCACAGATATCTGAGTTCTCTTCTACTTCTGGCTGTTCCAGACTTGCCTCACTTTCCCTCTAGGATCTGCTGGGCTGCCAATGGGAAACAGAGTCAGAAGAGCAGACCAGCAGTTAAGAACTCATACTGTTCTTGTAGAGGGTCCAAGTTCATTTCCCAGCACCCACATTTGGTGAATCACAACCACAAGTAACTCCAAGGGATCATATGCTTTCTTTTAGCCTCTGTAGGTATTAACATTCATTTACAAATCCCTACACAGACACATGCACATCAAATCAAAATTAAAATCTTTGGTAGTTTTTATAATACTATGATTATTATAATTATAAATTAAGTCTCGCCGGGCAGTGGTGGCACATGCCTTTAATCCCAGCACTTGGGAGGCAGAGGCAGGTGGATTTCTGAGTTCGAGGCCAGCCTGGTCTACAGAGTGAGTTCCAGGACAGCCAAGGCTATACAGAGAAACCCTATCTCAAACAGCAACAACAACAACAACAAAATAAAAATAAAATAAATTAAGTCTCTTGGAGATAAGATACAGTTCTAACTTTTCCTCGTGTGAGTTTGTAATTTATTCTATTTATTTGTTTGTTTGTTTTAATTGGTTATTTATTTACATATCATGTTGTCCCCTTTCCGGTCTCCCCTCTGCAAAACCACCACTTCCCTCTCTCCCCCTCCCCTTTGCCTCTATGAGGGTGCTCCTCCACCTACCCACCCACTCCCGCCTTACTGCCCTAGTATCCCACTGTGCTGGGGCATCAAGCCTCCATAGGACCAAGGGCCTCCCCTCCCATTGATGCCAGATAAGGCCATCCTCTGCTACATATGTAGCTGGAGCCATTAACCCATCCAAGTATACTCTTTGGAACTTACTTTTTAATATATCTAGAATTAATTATGTAATTTACTTTTTAATATAGCTTAATTCATATTAATATGTTTTGCTTTTATTTATTACAATTATTTTTTTATTCATTCTTCCTTTCTTTGGATCAATTAATTGATTTCTGTTGCTGTTTGGCTCAGTGTGTTATTTTGGAGACAATGTCTCATGTATTTCAGGATGGTATTGAACTCAACATATAGCCAAGGATGGCTTTGAACTCTTCATTTCCATGTCTCTGTTTCTCAAATACTGAGATGATATGCATTGGCCATCATCTCTGGCTTCAGTAGAGTGCATTTTGTGATTTAACTTTACTTCCACTGTGGGATTAGAAGTTCATATTTTAACTTTTAGAGCTGCACTATAGTTTTGCAACATATGCTTCTAATTTGATTCCACATCCAAATAACATTGCGCTTCTTCGAGACCTTTCAGGAGCAGACTTCCATGTGGATTTTCCTGTCTTCTGTCTCATTTTCATGTCTACTTCCACATATGTCATTCAGCCCCAACTGTGTTATTGTTTTTCCTTTAATGCTCTATTTTTTTTTTCTTTAAGTCTCTAAAGGTGCCTCTCCATCTTCCTATGGCTTGGACAGATTTAGGGAGAAGTATGTTCTCATTCACTATTCATGTGCATTTCAGGTGACAGGAATTTTTTTCCCCTTGAGCCACATTTAATAGTTTTTTATGAATAAGTTTGTCACTTTCAAAATTTAATAAAGTTTTCTTCATGCTATCTCTCTCTTATGGGTTTTTTTTTTTTTTTTTGAGTTTTATCTGAATAGTTTATCTTGGAACATCTTTTCTTTCCAATAGGTATTTAGATAGTGAGTGAGTGAGTGAGTGAGTGAGTGAGTGAGTGAGTGAGTGAGTTGGAGGTGAGAGGACAACTTCTGAGAATAAATTTTTTGTTTTCATCATATTGGATCTGAGGATCAATCTTGGGTCATCAGGCTTGGCAACACCCACTCCTTGGACCATCTCACTGACCATCTTCATGCTACATGAAAATGCTTGATGGTCATCTGCAGTGCTTGGTGTGTTGTTGATCCTATTTAGTACATTTCATTTTGGAAAATTTATTTATTATTTCCTTAGTGATCATTCATTCCTATGCTGTCTAGATCAAGCTTGAACACACTACATAACTAAAGAGGACTATGAATTCTTGATCCTTTGGCCTTTACCTCATGACTGTTAAGTGCCCCATCATATACAGGTTCCACAGTGCTGGGAATCAAATCTGGTGCTCTGTATGTGCTAGGAAGCCCTCTACCAACTGAGTCCCATTGCTCCCCACAGATAGTTTACTTCATAACCTATAAATCCCACATAATTTATTTTGTCTTCACCTGATCTCTCCTTCCTTGAGAAGATTAAATCAACACGGGCTCTTTAAAGCTTGCTGTCTCCTCCTCCATTGCCCCTGCTGTTTCTGATTCTATTGATTAATCTCTGAGTTACAGTTCTTAGTTTCCTACCTCGTTACATGCTTGGTAAGTTTTAACTAGATGTTAGAAATTTCAAATTTCATATTGTTCACTGCTGCGTGTCTTAAAGAGCACCAGACTATGTTCGGGTTCACAGTTAATTGTGATAAATTTTATATTTCCAGTGCTTATTTATAAGATTTATTAGCTTTGTCTAGAGTAACTTTTATTTTTAAGTTAATGCAGCCTCACTAGAAAATTAGCCCCTCTCAAGACTTTTCCCAATGGTTCAAGAAGTAGAAAGTCTTTTTAATCATGATAAAAACACAAGTCATTACCAACTCGATGAGAGCTTCCAAATTTGGGGACCCACTTCTTTCTGGACATCTTTTCCCAGCTTATGTGAATCAGAAGTAGACTGTGGAGCTGGAAGGATGGTTCAAAGGTTATGAACACTTGGTGCTCTTGCAAATGACCCACATTTGGTTCCCAGCACCTGCATCTGGTATCTTACAAACATCTGTGAGTCCAGCTCCCGAGGACCAATTCCCTATTCTTTCCACTGCAGGCACCCATATGCATAAGCTCAAATATACATATTCACAAAATTTTTTTAAAATAATAGTAAAAAGTTATCTAGATTTCTTTAAATACAAAAGAAATGAGCTGTAACCTAAGGATCCCTAGTTATTCTTAATGGCCATTCATTCCTCCATTTCAAGAACACTGACTATAAACACTAACTAACTAACGCAAATATTCTGTCCAAATAAGAATGTATACTCTCATGGTCATCTTCTGGTGATAATTCATCAACTTCAATAATTCTTGCCTTAAGACAAGCTGTTATTTCTTTCCATAACCACTTTCCCAAGTGTCCATCAGTTTTGGGGCTCATATGTGTGACATAGAATGAACATACTTTCTAAGATATAATTATATCCTTTTAAATTTTTAACACAGCAAAATCTACATGTCCCTTTTCTTGCTTTTCTTTTAGACCTTAACAAACGATTGGCATTTTCAAAAGGAAAACTCATTAATTACAAGAGAGAAAGGGAAAAGAAAACCATTACAGAGCACAAACATTATTCACAAAGAATTACCAAAGCAGATCTTGAAAGTCCATCTGTAATTCATTCTTGCCAAAGAGGATTATGGTATATAATTGTTCTGTCTACCTCTCCAGCTTTTCCCTGGATAGCTCCATCTCCTGTCAGCAACTTAGGAAGAGACACTGAGCCTCCTAATTTCTGCCTGAAAATTCCTTCCATAATGTCTTCTTACTGATTCTGGATCTTTCCTTTTTCCTGTAGAGAAGTTAGATGAGATGTTTGTGTCTGACACCAAAAGATATCAGAGCTGGGAGCCCATATCTCATCTCTGTGTAGTGGAACAGAGTCCAGCTTCTTTAAAACACAATATCTTGAATCATGCATTCAAGATAACTGTCATGCAAAGACTCATACACTAAACTGAGTCTTGTTATCTCAAGACATGTTCCACAATTCTGCCTGGAAAAAGATCCTGTTACTAATGTACATTGTCACTGACTGTATTAGTATCTCATAGACATTCACTTTTGTTGGGGATTGGTTCCAATGCTTAGAATTAATCTGATCCCCAAAATCAGGAATCTGCATGTCCAAACACTGAAGGTCCTTGTCCCCAATTGGTTTTTGATTGATCAATAAAGAGCCAACGGCCAGTGGCTTGGCTGATAGACTAAGGCAGGACTTTTAGATTTGTGTAGGCTAGGAACTGGGAGAAAGGAAGACAGGGAATCACTGTGACTTGGGGGTGAGGGATGGGATGAAAGAGCTTCAGAAGAGAAAAACAACCAGCCATGTGAGAATTTGGTAAGTGGCTACTGACCACTTCCCCATTGGGCCACAAGTAGCAGGAGAAGGTTTAGGATTCTCAGGAATACCAGAGAGGAATGTTTGCTATCAGAGAAAGGTTTAGGAGTGCCCAACCTTTGAGCTAGTCTCAGCATGTAAAAAATTAACTGACATGAGTGTGTGTGTGTGTGTGTGTGTGTGTGTGTGTGTGTGTGTGTGTCTTTCATGCAAAAATTCAGATAGTTCCTGGGCGCATGTGCACATGCAACCCACTGGGAGCCAAAGTGGTATAACTAAACTCACAGCTAGACACTTTCCTTCTAAATGTGCACAAATGTTAATATCTTAGTTACTGTTCTATTGCTATACACTGTGACCAAGGCAACTCATAAAAGAAAGAATTTAATTGTGGGTTTACATCCTTATGCCCATAGAATGATAGACAGACAGACAGACAGACAGACAGACAGACAGAGAAAGACACAGAGAGATACAGAGACAGAAGAGGGAGGGAGGGAGGGAGAGAGAGAGAGAGAGAGAGAGAGAGAGAGAGAGAGAGAGAGAGAGAGAGAGAGAGAGAAAGGCTGTACCTGCTTGGACTTTTGAAACTTCAAACCATAGTGACATACTTCCTCCAACAAGGTTTTATGCACTAAAACAAGGCCACCCCACCTAATCTAATCCTTTTTAAGTAATCCCATTCTCTTATGACTAAGCAGTCAAATATATTAGCCTATGAGGGCCATTCTTATTCAAGCCATCACAGGTACTTAGGGAAAAAAAACAAGATGATCTGTCTACATGATGTTTAACGAATCATGCCCAAATAATGCATTCCCCCTAAGAGAAATCATATTTATTTCCTTTGGGTGGGTTTGACCTATGACAGCTACATGTACATCACTATCTACTGGGGCTATATAAATTACCACAAATTTAGGCACTTAAGTCAGCACTAATGTATCATTTCATAGTATCTCAATTCAGAAGGCTTCATGAATGGAACTGTTTCACCTACTTCAGCTTTCTTAGGGCTAATGTTAATCTGTTAATTAGTAAGTCAGCACTTTTGTTTGGGAGGAGAATTCACTTTCTAAATATTCATGAAGAGATGCATGAAGCTCCTATAACTTAAAGCTAAGGGAAAACAGTTCCCTTCTTGTCTGCTATCAATTGAGAGCTTCTTTTAGCTCTGATGGACATCGGCATTCCCTGTCACAATAGACTCTCCTATTCCTATGGCTGAATTCTTTTTGGCTTCAGAATTCTTTCACTTTCTTTTTCTGTAGAATTTTACACACACACACAAAAAAAACTGTATTTCTCTGTGGATGATGACTAACAGGGATAAATGTGACCTATCTGGACCAGGGTCATCTTTCTATTATCAGGTCTTGATATTAGGGACATTCTCTAAATCAATATCTCCCCATAGTGTAGCATGTTCTGTGTCCCAGGGATCAGTGCACAGACTTTGGTTTTGCACGCAAATGAGAATGAAAGAACAGGCATGGTGCATTGGGCTCATTAAAAGTGAACACCCATTTGCTTGTCTTAATGTAAGAATGCAAATATTAGATACAGAAAAGTCATTGAAGAAGTTACAGAAAGAAACAAGAATTAGATGCAAGAGAAATTTTCCATTTGGGTCCTAAAGAGAAGATCCACTGTACCACACAGAGTCATAACAGGATCACTAACCTTTGATCTGGTGAGAGAATCAGGAAAGTAAAAGACCAGATTATGATCTTATTGGGGTTTTAGCATGGAGGGCAAGGCAATGCAGGATGATTCAAATAATTGAGGTACCTTTTGGGGATACATGTAATCTCTCATGGACTGATACCTGTCTCTGAAGTATTTGAGAGTTCTTTTTTGGTTTGTGAAAATTAGGTAAATGGATCATCAATATCACAGACTCAAAACTGTTAAAATAGAAAAGAGGTTTTCTTAAGTGGTTTGTTACTTTCAGGACCATTTTTTCCTGTAAGGTTGATTCTTTCTTTAATTTTGAAGACCCCAGACCACCTGAGCATCAAGAATACAGAAAATATACTTAATAAAATCTGTCCTTTGATAAATGGAAACCAAATAAACAAGTATAAACTTGGAAAGTACATGGTCAGCTCTAATAAATCCTATCCACAAGTATGGATCTCTGTAGAAGGAGCTAAGGCAGGAGGAGTAAGGAGAAGGAAGAGGAGGAATGAGGCGGGGAAGAGGCAGAGATATAGCACTATGGATGACCACACATGTACTGAGAGCAGTCCTGGGTAACAATTTATATCTAGGTTAGTTAATTGGGAAATATCTATAATTATGTGGACATCTTGTTGATTGAGCATTACCAAATATATAAAGCCTTTGATTAATATTTAAGCATTAGAGTCTCATTTCTTACCGTGTCCACATGAATGGTGGAATGGCCTGGGCCCAGCCCAGCCTTGTGGAGACAGCTTGAAAGATGGGCAGAGCCATCTCCCATGCTGGCATCTTGTGGGTGGCAGGGCCAGTGTTTCTGGTTGACTGTTCCTAGCTGTGGCACACCCGTGGCCTCTGGCCACTTCCAGTTATGGAGCACTTGGCTTCAGGCCAGCCAGAGCTAAGCAGAGCCACCACCGTTTAGATAGTTGGCCCAAGAAAACACCATTTTAAATATCTCCCACAACAGCTCTCTACCATTGACTGCATTGTTCTTCTACTTTAACCTAGACCAATGTATGAGATGGTCCAGGCTACACCTTGAAGTTCATGCCTACATATGTTCTCAGGTAGATGTGGGATTTTCTAATACAATGGTTCTCATACACATACACAGACACACACACACACACATATGTATATGTATAGCAGAATAAGCTACATCTGTAAGGTCTCACCAAGATGGCTGCCCAAACATGAACTAAACAAGAATGACACCAATGGACATGCCAAAGTAGACAGGGACAAAGTAGACAGTAGACACACATGTGTCACACACACATGTCCATTGTGTCATCCCTGTTCAGCTCATGTTTGGACAGCCATCTTGGTAAGACTTTACAGGTGTAGCTTATTCTGTTATGAAGAGACACAATCTCACAGAAAACTGCCTGATCCTCTGCCTTTTGCAACTTACAAGCTGGCTAACAGAGGATGGACACACTAGAGTGTGTCTCAAGTTGTTCTTCAGATGTGGCACACAATAAAGACTCACAAACATCCCTTATAGTTGACACTGCCCTCTTTTGTTGCTATTCAGAATTCTTGTGGCTCCAAAGAATATTCTCCAAAGCATATTTAAAGAACCCAACCTGAATGTAACCTTTTTATTTAGACACTCGGGTTTAAATGTATCTTTATGTAATAAGCTTTTGGCAGTACAACTAACACTTCATTTTAATGAGGATATCAGCATGATGACCCAAAGTAACATAATTTCTGGCCTCTGCAACTATAAAATTAGGTAGGTAATGACATACTTTGAGCTGATTAATTTTTTTTTCTTGCTGAGACATCTGCTGTCATTTGAAAACTTTCCAATATGAATGTCTGAAACAGACGGGCACTGCATGAAGGATGTCAGGCCAGCCTGGGCTGTAAGTAATGTTTGCTTTTTTAAGACAAGGATTTCTGCAGGAAAGAACCTCTGGAAGTGGCCTCAGGCAGAGGTCAGCAATGACAGGGGAAAGAAGCCTTGGCATCCAGAAGAGGTGCTGCCTCTCATGCATTGGCTCTGGCTGTTGCTCCAGGTTGCCCAAGCACTCATACAGAATGTGATTAAACAGTGGCTGAGACACTGGGGCTGCCAGCTGGACATGATGCGACACCTTTATTAATCTTGAGAAACATTCCCACTTCCATCCAATTACAAAAGTTTTGGAAAAGCCCTGTTGCCATGTGTCTGTGTGGCTTCCAACAGATACTGCCAGCTGGCAGGTCTCCCTCCATTCATTAACTGGCCCAAGACTGTTAGAATAACTCCAATTTTCATTAACTAGTCTGACTATTTCAAAATAACTTGGTTGTGCTATAATTTCTTTGAGAGTAAACACTGTCAACAAAAAGTTCAGGTGTCTGATTGCAAGTGATAGAGAAAAGCTAGGACTCCAGAAGGGTTTGCAGCACTCCTGAAACCAGGAGATGGTTGGCTTCTCAGTGATGTCTTACCAAAAGATTCAGTTTCTAGCATATAGGTCAGTGACAATGTCACAGTCGTCAGCTGGGTACAGTGTCAAGCAACAGGATAACATGGCATTTGCAAGCCTAAAATGTCAGTGCTTTGGACAACAGTACATGGACCACTGTATGTAACTACAGATACTTTAATAATGGAAGGAAAACACCTGCCCTGTGCAATCCTATAATCTTGAGTATGTTAAAGAAATATATACCTCAATCCAAGTACCTGGAAGACAGGGGCAGAAAGATCTGAGTTCAAGACCAGCCTGAAGTAAATTGTCTAAAACTGTCTCAAAGTACAAGAAGGTAAAACAAATCTCAGAGTCTATCAAGTCACCACATAGCTAAACAAATCATTAAATTAAGAGACTGCATAACTGAAATTGAGACAATTGATAACTAAAGAGTAAAAGAAGGAAATCTGAGAAGCTAGCGATTAGTGGAGTTTTTACCATCAAAAGAACTATTTTGATATAAGAGTGAAGGATCCTGCCTCCTGTTCTCCTCCACCTCCCCTCTCCCACTCAGATCCCTCCCTCTCTCTGTCTCCCATGATTATTTTGTTCCCTCTTCTAAGTGAGATTTAAGCATCCTTACTTAGACTTCCTTCTTGTTAAAATCCTTAGGGTCTGTGTGGTGTATCGTGGGTATTCTGTACTTTTAGGCTAGTATTCATTTATCAGTGAGTAATACCATGCATGTCCTTTGGGGTCTAGGTCAACTTACTTAGGATATTTTCTAGTTCCATCTGTTTGCCTGCAAAGACAAGAGAGAATCCCAGAGGACCAGGAGAATGAACAGAAATATGCAGCTGCCAGGGTGGGAGAGAGAAGGGGGAACCTCTAGAAAGTCCCACAGACCTAGGATGGGGGAGGCTCCTAGGACTCAATGTGGATGACCTTAGCTTAAATCCTCAATAGTGGGGATATAGACCTGAAGAGACCACCTCCAGTAGTGAAACAGAGACCTTCAGTGGAGGGACACCAACTTACCTTCAAAATTTTTGACCCAAAATTGTTCTTGTCTAAAAGAAATACAGGGACAAAAATGGAACCAAGACTGAAGAAATAGATGGCCAGTGACAGACCCAACTTGGGATCCATTCCATAGGCAGACACCAACCCCTGACACAGTTACTGATGCTATGTTGTACTTCCAGACAGGAGTCTAGCATGGCTGTCCTCTAAGAAGCTCTACCAACAGCTGACTGAGGCAGATGCAGATACTCACAGCCAAGCATTGGACTGAGGTCAGGAACCCTATGCAAGAGTTAGGGGAAGGATTGAAGGACCTGAAGGGGATGACAACCAACAGTGTCAACTAATCTGGACCCTTGGGATGTTCCAGAGACTAAGCCATCAACCAAAGAGCATACATGGGCTGATCCGAGGTCCCCAGCACATGTGTAGCAGAAGACCGTCTTGTCTGGCCTCAGTGGGAGAGGATGTGCCTAATCTTGTAGAGATTTGTTGCCCCAGGAAAGAGAGATGCTAGGGGTTTCATGGGGCACCCTCTCAAAGCCAAAAGGAGGGAAAGAACTCTGCAAAAGGGCAGGAGGAGGTAACATTTGGGATGTAAATAAATAAAATAATTAATTAATAATAAAAGAGTGCCAGTTCAGACAGAAACAAATGTATGTATGGGTTCATGAAGGTCTCTGTACATGTGTATTAGGGGGAAGGGATGTATGTGCACATATGTGTTCAGGTACCCACAGAAGCAAGAAGAGAGTATCAAATTTTTTGGAGCTGGAGTTACAGGTATTTGTGAGCCACCTCACATGGGTGATGAGAACAGACTCCTGTTATCATAATTAAGCAGTGAGTATTCTTAACTGATGAACCACCACTCTAGTCCAAGTTCACCAAGTAGAAATCAACAGGGAGTATCAAGAATTTGAACCAGGGACTTCTTGATCTGTGATCAAATAGATATATTTGATAAATAGATATCAAACAGATATTTAAAAATATTTAACTTATCAGCTTATTTAATAAGGCAAATACATGTTGAACAAACATCGTACTTTTTGTGATAATTTCATTGCTTAAGCAAATAACATAGTTGATAATACCATTGGCCAAATAATACAATGGATTTACATATTTGAAATACCTGTGATTTCTGGCTTAATAAACACATCAAAGTTTCCATTCATGCTTCTAGAACCAAGCACTTGCAATGTGCTATTTTGGTATTTGTATGGGAAAAAGAAATCTGGCTTTGCACCTGTTGGTGACCAGAATCATTGTGAGCTCTTCAAGGCCCTCAAAATAAAAATTAGAAACCTCTTACTCAATTGCACTATAATCTATTGATGGGGGATGGAGAATTGGCTCAGTGACTGAGACTACTTTCTATTCTTCCAGAGGACTCAAGTTTAGATCCCAGCACTCATATCACAGGCTCACAGCCACTCATAACTCTGACATACTCTTCTGACACTGGGGCACACATGCACATAATACAGAGAGAGAGAGAGAGAGAGAGAGAGAGAGAGAGAGAGAGAGAGAGAGAGAGAGAGAGAGAGAGAGAGAGAGAGAGATGATTTTTAATCTATTGGTTGTCCTGGGTTGTGAAGATTTTTTTTTCCACTATGATCTATGTTATATCTTATAATTGACCATTGGGAAGACATTGGCTCACTCACTTACACAAAATTTCTACACACTGGCATGTTTGATATAATACACAAATGAGGATATTTGTTAATCTCACTGGAAAAGCCTTTCAACTTTACAGTGGTGAATACAGTTTTTTTTGAATAGGCTATTTTTGGTTTGAATGCTTAAGTATTCTCGGTTCCTTGTCTTCAAACTACTAATCATATCTGAATAGTAGTATTTGGTCTGTTCCACATTCTTTCAAGTGAAAATGGTAAGCATGAGAAACAAACACAGGCACAGTTTATAGCTTAACTTTATTAGCAATGTCCCTGTAGTTGGTATGACTCCTTAGCTGAGTGTACTTCCCTTACTCTGGCAAAAGCATATAGAAAGTGGCCTCCAGAGTGGCTTAGCTGTTAAGAGTGCTCATTTCTCTTACTGAGGACCTGAGTTCAGTTCGCAGTATTCATGTCAGGCAGCACCCAGCCACCTACACCTCTAGCTCCAGGGGATCTGTTGATGTCTTCTTCTGACTTTTATGGACACCTACACTGATGTGCACACACACATATGCAAACATATCATTAAAATTAAAAGTAGATATTTTAGTAACTACTTTTCAAAGTATGTATGAATATTTTGACTGCATACATGTCTGTGTATCACATGTAGTCAATGTCCACAAAGACCAGAAAATGACATTGGATCTCCCAGAACTGAAAGTATAGCCAGTTGTTAGTCTCCATGTTGGTGCTAGGAATCAAATCCAGGTCCTCTTGAAGAGCATACAGTACTTTTCCATTGACCTCTCCAGCTCCTAAAAGTTAGTCTTAAAGAAACAATATGCTTTTTAAAACATGCATTTAGGCATCAAGATATAATAAAATTAACAATTTCTATTGTTTGAGCATTGCATCAAGTATTCCTAGGTTCTTTTGTTTATTTCTGTAAATTCAAGAATGAGAAAAAGAATACACTGGCTTGTTGTGGTGTGGGTGCCAAACTAGCAGAGTGTGGCTCTCCATGAGTGTTGATGATGCCTAAGTGTAAGGCTTTTTTGTATAATGATGTATATATTTTTACTTTATGTTCTTCCTTTGGTAAATGTTCTTCATGCCAAAGTTATTGGGGAGTGTTCTCTCTGCCAAGGTTAATGACTCCATGATAATTAGAAGCAGCATGAGTCTGAGAGGTGAGGGTTTGTCTAATGTACCTCAGCAAAATGGCAAATACTGTGTGGCCTTCAGGAAAGTCATTAAGGCTGTGGGAAAGAACTGTGAAACATTTGTTCAAGAATGTATAATCCCTCAACAATGCAAAATATAAGAATGCAATATGAATTGTATAAGGAGCTTCAGGATCCTAAAAGAACAAAGGGGGAATGCTCTATTGAGCCAGCTTGTCAGAAAGATACAAAGGCAGGCAGTTTCTGAGTTAAAGGTCAGCCTGGAATAGAGTGAATTTAGTCCAGCCATGGTGGGAATGGTGATCTCAAAGCAAGATCCCAACCATCTAGCTTATTGTTTGTGCTTACCAAGGCAGGCAGATCTCTGAATTCATGTGCTGTTTTTTTAAAAAAGAAAAAAATGTATTTGCCATCTTTTCTAAGAATCAAGAGGCTAAGGTCATAAAAATGTTGATTTGTGGAATAATCAAAAGGGAACCTGGGGTAAAGACTGAATTGATACGTAAATAAAAGACTGGGCTTTGGTCTGCAAGAGCTGAGTTGTCTAGATGAGCTGTCTAGAGAGCTATCTTGAGCAGAAGACAGAGCTGTCAGCTTGTACCTATCACTGACTTTGAGTCATTTTTCTACCTCTTCCAAACACTCCTTCCTCAGCTCCCCCCCCCCTCCAAATAGAGGCTGGTCCTTGGCAACCAAAGGCCAAGGTTTTGATCTTGTAGACACCTCCCCACAAAAAGGTCTTGGTTATATAGAATTGCTACTCCACATAATACATAAAGTAGAAAGAAAGAAGAGAAAAAACAAACACTGAGAGCAATCACTTTGCACTTTCTGCTAAGGTCTGTGACTCCATGATCCTACTCTTTTAAAAGGCAGCTCTGTTTCTCTCAGGGCACACCACAGTGAGATGTGCTGAGCTGGTGTCTGTTAAAACCCATTCTTGGTAATCATCAAAAATTAAGATCAAGAGACTAGGGAGTTGGTAGAGCACATGCCTAGCATATATGAAATCCTGGTTTTGCTCCTAAGTATTAATTGGGTATTTGGTTCATGTCTATAATCCTAACACAGCACTCCACAGTTGGAATCAATAGGATCAAAACTTGAAGGTCATCCTCATCTATGCAGCAACTCTGAGGGCAGCCTATGTCACATGAGGCCTTGTCTTGAGCAGAAATAACAACCATATGAGAATGAGGAAGGTCATAGATTTCAAACATTGTTAGTGAATTCGGAGGCCCAGCACTGCTTAATGATCCCTCATTGAGAAAGAAACACCCTGGAGTTTAGAAAGTGAGATCCTCAGACAGCACTTCTTGCCTGCGAACAGCTGTTACGCTCTGCTTACAGTGTAAAAACACCTAAAAGACACTATTATGAAGGAGCCAAGAGACACATGGGCTCAAAGCCAAAGAAGGCTCAAAGAACAGTCTTCATATGCCCCGTCCTACAGGAGTCAGGAGCAGTGTTAGATTAAAGCATAATGATAACTCTGGTGTATGCTGTCTTCCAGGGATGCCTGCCTACACCTTGCAAGCATGTCTATCCTTTTAACATTTGGCACCAATTATCTAAAAACTTTCTGCCCAGAAACTGCATTCTTAGCCTCTTTTGAACAAGTTTACAATCTTGTGTTGAACCATGCCTGTCACTATTGCAGCCCATACAGAACCGGTGAGCTACATGTGGGACACGGCCTGTAGGGCTGATGTGTATCCCCATGTATGGGTGATTCCCCAAGAGGCTAATCTCAGTCTCAACACTAGTAGCTATCAGGCTATTACTGCAGCATAACACTTGGTTAGAATAGCCTGGCTCATTCCTACCCCAACCCCTGTTGCTGTCTCAGGAATGATGCTCTGAGGCTATGGAGGTGATCTCCCAGATTTGAGAACAAAAACTATACCTTACCATGTATAACATTTACTACATGCAGAGACTCAGATTGAATCTTTACTAGGATAAAAGAAACCGCCTCAGACACTGATGATAGCTGTTGTCAATATTCTCCTTTACTGGGAGTCTTTCCAAAGAGGTAGAAATGACTACAAATCTTCCTAGGCCACTCACTGCAGCTATCCTACAAGGTAAACAGATACTGGTATCTTCAAAATAATTGGGGTTAATTATGAGCTTTTCACCATCTAAAACCGAGCTTCACACTGTCTCCTTCCCATTGACCCAATTAATCCATCTCTAGAGATCCCCGACTTAACTGTGAAGTTCAGGGCATGTCACTGCTGATGAATATATTAATGGCATAAAGGAATCAAAGCCAAAATTAGCATGAAATTAGTATCCCATCGCTCACCACCATGGGGAAAAGTGCCTGCACTGATGAGAAAGCCTGTTGATCAGAGAGCCAACTCTGACAAAAATGTTTTCTTTCTTGGTGCTTTCGGCATCCTGTTGACAGAAATCCTGTCCTATTTAAAAAGCAAAAAAAAAAAAAATATGTGGAGCAGGAAATGATAGTGTCAGTCGCCATGATGCTTAAGAAATAAAAAGATGAGATATAGTCAGCTATGCTTATATTCATTTAAACTGCCCTATAGTTATTAATTTTAATTTTTAAAATTGTGTGCACGTAAGTTCAGTACTGCAGAGGACAGAAGATATCCTAGAACTGGAGTTACAGGTGATTGTGAGCTACCTGATATGAGTACTAGGAACTGAGTTTGAGAACCCTGAAGTATGTGTTCTTAACAGTAGAAGCATTTCTCCAGCTCTTTTAAGAGTAGCCTTTTAAGTTGACCTTTTATGCTTCTCTTTAGAGGCTCTGGGCATGCTAGGATTGTTAGATTTCAATGCAGCTGCTTGAGGAAACATCACGTAAAACTATGGATTGAAATAAAATTTGAATAAACTGCTAGAAACAAAGGAAATAATAAAGTCTCCACTTAGAAATAGCCAATGCTTATCACAGGTCTATGCTGTTCATTAATGGCTGGAAATCAGTTAATGGGATTATAATAATCTTGATCTTTCTTCATCTATGGCATACCAGGGACACCTCACACAGAAAGTAACAGATATGAAAAATGCATCTGCTGCATGGTAAGCAAACATTTAAATGCTAGCAGAACCAGCTTTGTACTGGCCTCTCTTTCTCCCATTTCCTCCTATACCTTTTCATGTGTATTCTTTACAAGAACGAAGAAAGATTGTATTTCTCCAGTAACTTAGAAATAAGGCTGTCTCATTGCATTGTGGAGAATACTTAGTACTTCAGAAAAGAACTAAAACTCCATGCTAAACATGCATGGCCCTGGACAAGGTAATCTACCTAAGACATATTCAATAACCATAGAAGACAGTAGAGTAACAAATGACTGAGCATAATATGACTCTAGACTCTATATGCTAGAAATGAAATTAAAGGGCTTGGAGAGAGGGCTCAGAGGTTAAGAGCATGCACTGATCTTACAGAGAACCCGAATTCAGTTCTCAACACTCTTATGAGTCTAGGCAACTCACAACAACCTATAATTCTAGTTAGAGGAATCTGTTAGCCTCTTCTGATCTCCCTGGGTGCAGGTACAAGCCCACATACAGATACACCCATATATATTTAAATTTAAAAATAAAATCTTCAAATGGCTAGAAAGGCTTGTCACTGAGCTCTTGGGATCTGCCTATCTCTACTCTCCAATATCGAGCTTTTAGGCACTTGCAGCTATGCCTTGCTTTTTATGTGGAGGGCAAAGATTTGAACGTAGGTCCCAGATTGGTCAGGAAGTATTATTACCCACTGCGCCATCTATTTCTTACTTCTCAGTAAAACATAAGAAGCACTGGAATTTATTTTATATTTTTTACCCCAGCATTTCCTTGGGTTTGAGGATTTAGCTCACTGGTAGAGCAACTATGTACAAAACACTAAAAAGGAAACTTTAATAATTTTTCCATTGTTTTAGTCTTTTTAACTTCCATTAATATGTTTATATGAGAAGCTATTTTTGAGTTACTTTCAGAGTAAAGAAAAACTAAAATACAAATAAATAACAATGAAAAATTAAATAGCTGGCCAATTTCTGATGCTAAGGGATGCTGTATGAGGGATTTGAGTCCTGCTTGGATCAGGTTGGCAAAATGTGTAAATGGCCTGTGGGTACCAGAATTGCTTATGCCTGAGAAAATCGGTTACAGAAAAGCAAAGAGCTCAGACTTCTCCATGTTACAAAATATAAAGTTGCTGTACATCTGAGGGATAGAAGAAGATCCATTGTGGATCTCCATGTTTCTGTTTCTACTTAATCACAACACAGATTAGCTCTCTGATAAGTCATTTTGTTGATAGGCAGTCTGTTTGCAATCAGGCCAGAGGATTGAGGGCAAACCTTGAGGGATGAATATGGAAATCACCCTGCTGGGACCAAGTCTGTGGTTATGTGCTGCAACTTACATAAAGGAAAGAAATTCTCTTATAGCTACCATCTTCCAATATGTAACAGTGCCACTTTGTGTTAGTAATTGACTCAGGTCCTATTTTGTCCTTGGAAAGAGCAAGGGGATAGCATGGAAAGATTTTTCTGTTGTATTATGTTAGAGGTTCATCAAATAGTCAATGGAAAAATGAACAAGGAGATAAGACTATAGGTCTGATGGAGGAAGGGGACTTAGTGTTCAGTGGGACAGAGAAGAGAAGAGTAGTAGTCCACTGATCTTTATTCTGTGAGGACTACATTATCACCTCAGAACATCACAGCCACCAAGGGCTATTTTGCCTGGCTTCAGCTTCAGTTGCTTGGATGAAATAACAGTCTTTGTTACCAACACTGCACTTCCCACAAAAGGAAGAGAAAGGTTGTTAAAAATTGTTCTCATTTCTAATCAAAGCAAGGGGACAGAGGGAGGGAGGGAGAGAGAGAGAGAGAGAGAGAGAGAGAGAGAGACAGAGAGAGAGAGACAGAGAGAGACAGAGAGAGACAGAGAGAGACAGAGACAGAGAGAGAGAGAGGTAATATGTTTTTGTGGACCTTCCTTCTCCTTGGGGGTCATTGGCCACCAGCCCACAAGGGTGGAGGGAGTAGAAACAGCAAGCAGGGTTCAGACAGCCTTGAGTATGACAGAAGGACTTCCAAAGACAGCTTCAGTGAAACAGCTCTATTTTATTGTTCCAGGGGTAGGGTACATAAGGGCTCTTAAGAGTATCGGTGAAAAGGGCTGATTGGTCATCACACAGCACCTAATTATCATATGGGCAAGAAACTAGAGAGGGACTAATGTGCTGAGTCATGTCAGGCATCTGTGCTCAGAGACACTCTCCCAAGTAAAGTTAGAGAAAGGGAAGTCCTTCACTCTGCGCAGAACTCTAAGAGCTATCTAGACATGGTAAGCTACAACCTTAAGAGAAGTGTTCTATAGCATGTACTAGATTCCAAAGCCTCCCTTGATGATTCCTTAGTGAAAGGCTTAAAAGACCCTCTCAAAATGACTATTACTTAATGTCTTATTTATATAGTTTTCAGTTTTATATCAATATATTTTCATATATATGTAAGTATATATGCATATATTTGTAAATTAATACATAGATGCATATGTGGTCAAGTACATATATGGTATATATATATATCACACTTATAAATATATCTATCTCTACAAGTATAGGTAATATACTTACACAGAGGTACCTTGAGAATCATAAAAACTGGCATTTTGTACAAAATTCCAGCCTCTATTCAATCTATTAATATATTTGTTCATTTACTAATCCAGTTATTAATTTATTCAACAAGTATATATCAAGCTTCCTGTATAAATCATCAAGCCCACTAATGGTCTTAAAAAAAAATTAAGACTGGCACTTGTTCAAAAGGTGGTTACAACCCACTAAAATAGCAAAACCAATTACTCAGACAACTTCCCCAGAAGCAGGAGTCAGAGAATGTCAATCAACTGATGCCTAGGGACCCTTGTGCTTTCAGATAAAAGGAGGTCAGGAAATCACCATTGAGCATGCTACACTCAGCTGGATCTTTGCAGTGTTCCAGTGGCTCGAGGAATGGCTCAGTGGCTTCAAGGGCTGATTGCTCTTCACAGGACCTAGATTCAATTCCCAGCACTGATGTGCCAACTCACAACCACCTAATTCTCTAGTTCCAGGGGATCAGATACCCTCTTTTTGTGTTAGTAACCTCTCCATGTATGCAACTACATGCATGCAGGCGCAAAGAGTCATACACAGAAAATGAAAATAAATAAATCATTGTTTTTAAAAAAAAGGATAGATCAAAACTCCAACAATTAGGGGGGAAAGGCTAGGCATTTAATAAGAGTAAATGGCTATGTAAAATGAAATTAAATCAAAATGGAAATCTGGGTTAAACTCTATAGTCTTCAAGTTTGGCTGTAATGCCAGCTACATAGTTAGATACATGAAGAGGTAGGTAGGTGGAGTGGGCAACTGATGTCAGAGCATCTTAAATGTGTTGTTGAAGGTTCAGTCCTCCAGACTGACATGAAAATCCCACAGGTTCCTGAGGAGATTTGATCCAGCTGTCTGTAAAAGGCTTCACTGACATGAAAAGCTGTGCCTCACAGATTCCTGAAGAGCACTGACTCAGCTGTCTATAAAAGGCTTCCTCTAGTGAAGACTAGAACCACAGCCTTGTGGAGCCAAACCGTTCATGTGGCCAACTGGATGCCACAGTGGGTAAAGGCACTTGGCACTAAACCTGATGATCTGCATTTGATTACTAGGACCAACATAGTATGGAGGGACAACTCCAAAATGTCCTCTGACATTAACACACATACCGTAGCAGAGATGTGCTTTCCTCACCTGCCCCCAGTCAATCGATCAATCAGTCAGTCAATCAGTCATCAGTCCATAAAGTGGAACCTCCCACCAGAAAGTCTAGTATGAGTCAACATGAAGATAGAATGACAGGGATGTGTGATTAAAGTGCTACCCAGACAGGCAGATGATGTATGTATTTACATGTTTGTGTATGTGTGCCTGGGTACACTTACAAATTGAAGGCAAGGCTTGTGCCCTTGATGTCAATTGTTCTAGTTAGGGTTTTACTAGTCAAGTTATCTTTCCTGAAATAGACCACACTGCTCCTTTACTTTTCTGATTTTTTTTTTTTTGCCCAGTTCTTCTCTAATGAGAGCTTCCAGAAAGCCTTCTGACATGGTGTAGGCACCAGCCCAACTCCCCCACTGTTTAAGACTCGAGATCACACATTTTCACAGATTTCTAAGGCCTTGAATGTTTCTACTCTTCACTTCACATGTTTGCCCTTGCCTTATGTCATACTTTCAAAAGCCAGTCACATTTGGAGCTCCAAGCAGTCATATATGTGGCTTCGTAATGCCTACAGGGAGCTGTTTGACTAGACTCCAGCACTTAGCCAACTTCTCAGAGTCTGGTGTCCTAGCTAAACTTTCAGATACCTGAAAGAGTATGGCTGCAGCTCACTTAGTCATTATTTGAGTAATTTAATGTCTGCTTCTGTGTTAAACAGAGTAGATAACACTGCAGTTGCCAACAGGAAACAGAGTAGATATCATTGAGGTCACCAATAGACCTAGACCACAAGTGTAACTTCTAACAATAGAACCATAGTCTCCAAACTATCTGATATAGATTGGGTTATCTGTCAATGGCCTACCCACCTTGCACATTCTGATCTGTCCAACTGGGAAGAAAGAAAGGAACGAGGGAAAGAAACATGGAACAATGTTTGTCATCTCCTGTTTGGTTGCACAGAAGTCTGCAGCAGGTACTGCATCTCACACTTAATATTAGCAAGTGGAGGGAGCTGATGACTAGGCACACAGAGAAGGAGATTTTTCTTGATTTTATCTCTGATTAACACCTAACGGTCTCTGGGAAACAATACCCAATGTTTTATTCACTTGTTTATGTCGTTTATTTCTTTCAGCTTGTATAGAAAACTTAACTCTGCCAAAGTGAAACTATTTGCAGGTATTCCATAATGCTCCAAACATAGATGCATGGAAAAAAAAACAGATCTTATATATATTTTTTTTTAAAAAAATCTTCATTTGGATCTTTTTTTCTAAAATATAGTTTATGAAGCATTCCAAGGGCTCAGTGGACATTTGCCATATAAGCTCAATGGCCTAAGGCTGATCCTCAGAACCCCACCTTGGAAGAATAATCCTGACTCCTTAAACTTGTCCTCTGACTTCTACATATACCATGGCACACATGTGTATAAGTGCACACACACATACACAAACATACACAGGCACATAGATTCATGTGAATACAGTCAATACATTTTAGTTTTCCAAACTGTTGTTCATATGCAGTTTTCTCTAGTTCCAGCCTTACAACCTCGAAACTCATCATTTGGATTGCAACTCCTGATACAATTTCCTCTACAGAGAGCTCTTCCAATGGTTGGAACCTTTCAGAAACATGACTGGCAGCCTAATTGTCACTAGAATGGGCCATCACAGGCTATTAGTGTGCTTGCTTTTATCTTCAAGTAAGTCCCAGGTTCCTGTTGACTCAAGTGTAGATGAAGGAGCTAAAAATATGTCAGGTGCCAGCATATCTACTTGTCTAATGAAGATGAAGAAGATGGTGGTGGTGGTGGTGGTGGTGGTGGTGATGGTGGTGGTGGTAGTGGTAGTGGTTCTAGTGGTTCTAGTGGTGGTGGTGGTGGTGGTGGTGGTGGTGGTGGTGGTAGTGGCGGTGGTGGTAGTGGTTCTAGTGGTTCTAGAGGTGGTAGTGGCGGTGGTGGTGGTAGTGGTGGTGATGGTAGAGGTGGTAGTGGTTCTAGTGGTTCTAGTGGTTCTAGTGGTGGTGGTGGTGGTGGTGGTGATGGTGGTGATGGTGGTGATGGTGGCGATGGTAATAATGAATAGCCAGGCAGTCCAGGACATTTTTTTTTCAAATCTAGAGCTTTGAATTTAACTGCACGTCTTCAAGGAACTTTTATTTCCCAGTAAATAAAACCATAGATTCCTGTTTAATGACTTTTCAGTGATCATTTTCCAGTCTCGCCTGTGTAGATTCAAATCTCCAACATTTGTTTCAAAGGAATCCAAACAAGAGGTTGGGAAAAGACCAAGTGCAAATGTGTGGGAGTAGACTTTGCCTATCTTTTTAAACTGTCTCTGGTGTCCCAGTTCTAACCTTACCCTAGAAACTGGATAAAGGACCAGTTACTTGTTTGCCTATTTTCCTATCATAAATGTGAGACACAGGCAACACTGAGACAGTCACATGAACAAAATTATAGTGAAGATTTGATTTAGTTTTACTTGAAACTCTATATAAATGAATTAAGAAGCCAGTGGATAATGTCAGGGGGTATTTGTTTTCATGTACAACCCCCACTATAATATCTAAAATTAGTTCACTGTTTTCAGCTGAGTTTCGTCATCAAACACTAGAGCCAAAGCATCTCCCTTGGACAGCTCATTCTAATTCCTTTAAGTTCCAGGAGAAAAGGCTGTGCCCATGAGAGTATGCTGATCTCCAAAGAGTGACGTCAGTGTTCAGAGTTGGTCCCTCCCTTTCTCGTCTGCCTCTGTTGGAGCTGTCTCATCCTTCAGCTCTATCACCAGAGCCATTGGCTTTATGATTAAGGTCTCAACGAACCTTTCTGAAAAAATAATCATTTTAAAAACAGAAAGGGCCAGGTGTTGCCCTTTAAATCCTCTATTCATATTTGGATATAAAATAATAACTCTACCCACAAATCCTCTTCAAACACCTAAGAAAATGTCGGCTGTGAAAACAAATACAAAGGAAGGAAAGGAGCTGGGAGGTTTCACACCCCTGGGAAATCCTTTCCTTGGCAACACCAATGCTCCTCAGTAAGACCAACTTCCTTTTAAATTTAATTAATTTTTAATTAGCTCTCTGTGTGTGTGCATTCATGCATATGTGTGTATATATATGCATGCATTTGTCTGTGTGCATGTATATGTGTGTGTGACTGTCTGTGTGACTACATGTGTGGATGCATGTGTGTGTATCTATATGTGTGTGTATGCATGTGTGTGAATGTTTATGTGTCTGTGTATCTGCATATTTGTCTGTCTGTGTGTGTGTCTGTTTGTGTCTGTATATATGCATGTATGCATTCATGTGTATGTTTGTGTGGGTGTATACATCTGTGTGTCTGTCTGTATGTGTATGTATGTTTATGTGTGTATATGTATGTCTATGTGTCTGTGTGTCTGCATGTGTATATGTGTGTATATGTGTGTATGTGTGTGCATGTGTGTGTGTGTGTGTGTGTGTGTGTGTGTGTGTGTAGGTGTGCATGTGCACTTGAGTGCAGGTGTCACAGAGGCTGGAGCTGTCAAATGCCATGGAGATAAAAGTAATAGTTGGTTATGATCTGCCTGACCTGATGTGGGTGCTGAATTATCAGATCTACCAGAAGAGCAGCAAGTGCTCTTAACAACTGAATCATCCATCTAGCCATGTGCCTAACTATTAAATAGTAGTAGTAGCAATAATAATAATAATAATAATAATAATAATAATAATAATAATAATAATATAACAATAACAACAACAATAATAATAATAACTTCCCAGGGCTGGGAAGATAGCTCTGTCACTAGAGAACAAACATAGTACAATGTCTGGGACTTGCTGGCCAATTAACATAGAGTGAATTCCAGGCCAGTAAGAGACCCTGTTTCAAAAACAAAGGTGAGCTGCACTCAAGGAATAACAATTAAAGGTTGTCTTCTGGGCTGTCCACACATATGCACATACATGTACACATATGTCTGCACACATGTAATCACTCATACACATGCTTGGACACACATACATACACATCAAAACAATTTAGAATGAATTTAGAAAACATGTGATTGATCAACAATAATTTTTTTTTTGTCTGTGTAAGTCTCAGACATAGCCAAGGAAAGCCCTCTGAACCTGTGGAAAAGTCATTAACAACACAGCCTTGAGATTTATTTCCAACTGTGTATAAACTGGAGCTGCCTAACCAATTCCTGTAAATCTATAGAATTTATTTTATATGTTGACATGCCTTAGTTGAATACCAAACTACTTTTGGTTTTAAGCTACTCAAATAAACTCATAAATTTCTGAAGTAATGGGCATCCTAAAGTCTGAGAGAGTGGAAAGAGACTTCAGTCAGCCTACCCAGGGCAACAGAAGGGACACATTAAATGGAAAAAGGAAACAACCAGGATGAAGGAAATGAGACTCGTGCTAAATGGCTAACATGCTTTATGCCAGAAAATATCTTAGATTTTCAGAGAGAGAAGGAGAGACAGACAGACAGACAGACAGACAGACAGACAGAGATTGCTTGAGATACAACCAGAGCCTGTCTAATGCTAAGCAAGTGATGTACCATGGAGTTATTTATTCAGTCCTTACGTGTTTGTTTGATCTGTGCAATTCTCTGTCTGCTCCATATCTCTTCATCAGTGGTAAGGACACAATGTTCCTGGTTCTAGTCCCAGCTTCTCCAGTGTATCTGCTAAGACTTTAGAAAATTCAGCAGAGGGACCCACTGGGCTGGATGACAGTTTCTTTAAGTTCCAGTGACTGATTCTCAGATCTCATTCTTAGTGAGATTGTAAAATGTTTGCATGTGAAACTCTTTAAATAACATAACTGAAATTTTGACTCAAGTTGAATTACATGTGTGCACTTATCTGAACTAAATCTTTATCTTTTATAATACAATGCCATAATTTTCCTTAGAATAAACAATTCTCAACTTATCTATCTAATGAATTCTGATTAGGGGGTTAGCATTTTTCCCAGAGGTATACTTCTCTATTGTAAGCTGATTCCTAGGTATCTTTTATTATTTGTAACTATTGTGAAGGATTTTTTCTGTCATGTTATAATTTGAAGTTGATGCTTTCTGGTATTGGTAAAATATCAATTTTGTAGATTCAAATCTGGCAATCTTTTTGCACTCATTTTCTATTTACACCACTTTATTTTAAAGGTCGATTTAGTTTTCTTCATTTGGTCATTTCAAAAAAACAATATATTAATTCCTCTTTTTATTTCCAGTATTTAAGATGTCTAGCAGGATGTTAGAGACAAGAAATAATAGCAGGGTCCTTTGTATTACTCTGTCTTACAAGGAAGGATTCTAAGGTAATAAAGGCTAATATCTGATACAGATATTATCTGTCACAAGTTAAGAAATTATATTATTATAATTATATATTATAATAAATTATATAATTATACTAGTTATAGTTGTCACAATTTTGGAAAATGCTTTCAAAATCAGGATTGCTATATCATAAACAGACTTGCTGTAAGATGTAGCTTTTCAACATTTATTTCATATGATATAAATGATATCATATGTTGGGGAAAATAGAATGTACATGTGTGCATGCAGTTACCCAGATTCCAGATGATGGCAGGTAAACCCCTAGAGCAGAGTTTACAGTTAAACATGGGTAGCTCTACATGGAATCTAATCGAGCCATCTCTTTAGGCCTGGAGGGTTTTGTGTCTTTTGTTGATTATATATATATATATATATATATATATATATATATATATATATATATATATATATTAAAACTACCTGTCTTTTTCTTTCTCCTCACAATTGCTGACACACTCAAATGACTTTGGCATTATCCACTGCTCTCACAGTGTGGCCAAGGGTTCTAATCAGCTTTGTGCCTTTAGGTTCAGTTTGTCATACTGAAAGAATCAGATCTCAGAGAGTGAAAATAGACCAAGATGAACTTCAGCTTCTTTTCTGCCATTTTTAATTTGTTTGGCTGGAGTTCAGGGTTAGAAATTTATGAACCTGTGAAATCTCACATACGAGTGTTGGTTGCTGACCTGAATATTTAATATTTTTTTTATACTCCTTGAGACAAAACATAATAGTTGAAAGCCTGCTAAGAAGCACAACCCCTATCAATTTTAAAAACAAATTCCAGTTAAGTCCTGATAGAACAGGCTGAATTTGAAATAAACATGTTTTCTAAAAGAAATGAAAACAGGCATTGAACAATTAAATGCATGAATTTTACAATCTTCCTCTAGACTGCTAGACTGTCAATATCAAAATAAAATTATCTGGAAGGTAAGAGTGTCTTTCTATACTCTCCAACTGTCTTTGGTTGTTTTTTTTTTTTCCTGTCTTTGTTATTTTTGATGTACAGTATCAAAGCATAATGAAAAATTTCTAACATAATAAAAAGATAGAATAGGATAATCTCAAGATAAAAAAAAATCCTTCCCACAGGTTATATACACAATGGCACTGTCATACTTATACTTTTGATTAAATAAGAGTGATTTCTTGTGTTAAAAGATAGGGAAGTTCATGACAGGATGAAATTATTTTCAAAACAGTGTAGTGCCTAGGTAGGCACTTTAGAAGTGAAATGGGACTACTGAAACTTTGGTTTTTAATGTGTAGTCTTGACAGCACATTAGAAACAGTCAATGTAAGAAAAAAAATCAGTGTAATGGAAGACTGATCATGGAAACTATCCTTACAGAAAAAGGAAAAACAAAACAAATACTGGCACTGTCATTTTCCCAATAGTTTCTTCTTTAAAGCTCCTTTTGAATGTGGAGTAATAATAAATATCTACTGTGCCTTTGTATTTATTTATTATCAAATAACTCTATAGAAACAACCACATGGAATATCTAGAACATTATTGTTTTTATTTTTATCTAATGTTGAGGAGACCATGAGAAAAACTTGCTGGACCACTTCCAACTCAGAACTTGAGTGTACGTTTTTAATGTGCTGAAATATAATGTGAACATCAGTTAAAGAACATGTGACTGATTCTTTGTAAATGAAAAGGTAAAGCATGGTTGAAATGATTACAATCCTTTCAGAATGTGTGGCCTCATCCAATCAACAGTAGGGAACCTTTCAGGCCTGTGAACTCCTCCAATCAACAATAGGGGACATTTCAGAATGTGTGGCCTCATCCAATCAACAATAGCGAACATTTCAGAATGTGTAGCTTTGTCCAATCAACACTAGGGAACCTTTCAGAATGTGTGACCTCATCCAATCAGACCATAGGTAACATTAGCCTTCTACTTACTTACCAATTACATACTAGTTGTGACAAACCCCAGTGCACCACAGTGTCTACAGTCAGTCTGCAAGTCTAAGCAAATATTTACAGATTTGGTTCATGGTCATCGTTCTCCACCTATATCAGTTTTGGAGCGATTGGGCAGGAGGTGGTACTTCTTGTAAGGTAGCAATTTAAAGGGCGACATCCCAGATGGATCTCATTGCAAAGACCAAAAAGACTTTTAAAAGATCTTCTTATTGGAGCTGGAGAGATTGCTCAGTGTTTAAAAGCAATTGTTGGTCTTGCAGATGTCCCAGGTTTGGTTTCCAGCACCCACATTAGGTAACTCACAAAAGTAAAACTCTAGCTCCAATATATATATATATATATATATATATATATATATATATATATATATATATATACCTGAAAGATAAATATTTTAGGTTTTCCAACTTTCTAAATCAGAAGTTTTTTTCGTCATTCAATAAATAGTTCTTGACAGTGGTTCTTAAAGGTTTTAACTGTTGTCTATATATTTTATTACAAGCTTTCAAAAAAATAAGCAGTAATACGATGATGCTGGGAGCAAAAAGGTTGAATGTATGCCTGTGGTCTTAAACATGTAACATGTTGTTTCTGTTTTATCACCTACTGGGAACCCTGTTACAATGTCTCTCTAGTTTTGGTTCCCTTTCCTTCTTGCACCAAATGTCTGAAGACATTTTGACACATACACTGGCTTCTCAGAGAGTAGAGATAATGGAAATGACTGGTAGCAGCTGAAGAAGGGAGAAACATGTCTAAAACTGACCATCTCAACTCCCAAGGGCAAGATGGAGAATGCAGACTTTCCATAAGGGTCAGAGGTTATCCATGCTCCGGACAAAAGGCAAGCTTAAGGACTGCTCAATGGTGAGTCACTTCCCACTGGACATGTGCTCCTGACCTCAGTGATGATGATGTGGTGTGGTTAATATTCATGAACTCTGGGACAAAAAAATGAAAAAGCCAGAGAATCGTGCTATTCATTAAGCTGTAACATTTCCCAAGGTGTACCAGTGGAATAAAATGAAAAAAAAAAGAAAAATGTTAAGCCTGAAGCCAGGTGTCTGCTCAAAATAGAACTTTCCCTGCACTGAGACACCTTGGCAGCACATACACATCTGAGCTAAACATTTGCTCACATCAAATTGCATTCTGGAAGTACTGAAGTGATTATGGTTTAGCTAAGTCTTAAAGCAAATATTTAAGAATCGGTAAATTTTATGTTAAGTAAGTATGTGACATTTCCAATAAATATGTACTCTTAGTGGTAATGTTACAAACCTTTTACATTTCAAACAAATTTAAAGAACTAAGGAGTTGAACTTAGGAGTCCTTTCTCTACTGTGGCTGCCTCATCCTGTGTCTTCTGATCCTAGAGTCTCACAAATGAGCAGGAAGTGCTCTGCCATGGAGCTGTATCCCAGGCCCCTTTTGTTATTTTCTTTTAAAATTCATTTTAGTAGATTTTTATTTAGTGTAAAGGAATGTTTTGTCTGCAGGCATTTAAATGTGGCAAGTTCTACATTGCCCATGGAGGTCAATCGAGGAAGTCACATCCCCTGAAACTGGTTATGGATGGCTATAAGCCACCTGTGAGTGCTGGGAACTAAATCCAGGTCCTCTGCAAGAGCAGCCAGTGTCCTTACCCACTGAACTTCACCTGCCCTACCGTGGTGAGTCCTTTCTTATTGCTGTATTTTGTGGAATATTTACTTTTTTACTTTTGAAATGGTCAAATTAAGTCACCAAGACTGGACTTAAAATCTGTCTACACCCCAATGAATCCTTGAACCTGAAACCCTCCTGTCTTGGCCTCCCAAATAGCTGAGAGTGCAGGCTTAGATTATTTTTCCTTTGTACAAATCACATGACTGATATTTTTCTATTTATGTATGACTGTGAATCATATATAGCATATAGCATCACAAATGTATCTGTGCAATGATTTTATAGAGGAGCAGTCTTAGTATATGATCAGTTTCATTGATATGTTTCATGACCTAATGCTTCCTTAAGTTTGACATTCTTGTTCTCAATTAATTAAGTTTTTGGGGTTTCTGTGTGTGTGTGTGTATGTGTGGTGTATGTTTACTTATACTGAAGCCTGAGTAAAAAGCCATGGATGGGACTGGCTTGTTAACATCCTTTAAATCTTATTTTACTTTTTGGGCTGAAAAGAACTAGATATAAAATGAATACTCAAAATCAATTCTGCTCAAATTTATCCAGAAACATATTGCAGGAGAATGTACTTACATCCAAGGAACAATAATGAGTGCTGGAAATTTGAAGGCAACAGTGAAGGGGAACAAACGGACATTTAAATGTAAGATACTAATTATAGTGTTCTGGTTAAGCAGTGTGCTTAACAACAAATGCAAAATGAAATAAAGTGGCAATGCAATTTCATCAGGCAACACTCCCGCTTCAGCAGTAATGATGTATCTTCTTCAGGGCAACCAAAGAGGCAACCAGAAGAAAACATAAAGACCTTCCAAGCATGTGTTATTAGAGATCACAATGGGGTTGGGTACTGGCTGGAATGAAAGTGGGATGCACAAGAGACCAGAAATGTCACAGTTAACAGTGCCTTTGAGGCTGACTTTCAGAAACTCTTTGAGGTTTGGGAAGAGATAAGCCAGTATCTTTGAGTATTTGGGAAGAGATAACTTTGGAAAACTCATTTAAAAGAAAGACAGTATGCCCACTGAACAGTCAATTTCTTTCAATCTGTATGGTATAGAATTGATCATGATGATAGCATTGTACTTGGGATTTTAGGATAAAAGGAATATATGAAGTTCTTATCTCTTTTCAATGAGAGATGCAGTCTGGCAAAAAGCTACAGGGGTTATATTTGGATGAAGACTCCACTGCCTCTTCTGGAGAGAAGAGGCAGAGTCACTGTGCACCTACATTAGCTTAGGTTTGGTCCCTAATTCTTTGGAAAAGAAACAAGGGTTTGTCTCAGCAGTTACCATTGTTTTAAAGCTTTCAAAGCTAGAGGTAAGGCTCAGTTGATAGAGCTCTAGCATAGAAGGAAGTCTTGGGTGTGATCCTCAGCACTGCTTAAACTGGGTGTGACTATGCACACTAGGGATTCCAACATTCAGAAGGTACAGACAGGAGAAACAGATATTAATGATCATCCTTTCCTGCTACATACCAAGTGCCAGCCTGAGCCTGGCCCACATGGGATACTATCTCAAAGGAGAGAGAGAAAAAGACTTGGGAATTTTCTAGCTGAGTATGGTGGTCTACACCTGTAATTCAAACACTTGAGAGGCAGAGGCAGGAGGATTACATGATCAAGGCCAATCTGGGATATGAAGAAAGATCTTGTCTCAAGTAAAGGAATGAATGAACGGATACTTTCAAGAGACTAGAAGTTTAGGGGTTAAAATATGCTAAGGTAAGTTAAGATAATCTAAGTGTTCTTTGCCCACCCTTAAATAATTGAACCTATCAAAATCTCTGCTTCTTAGAAACTGAAGATGGGAGAGTCCAGAAATATCCAGAATTCATCATCTTAAAATTTTATTTGCTTTCTAAACCAAATCACATATCTGGTATTTGTATTAGTTACTTTTCTGTTGCTGTGCTAAAATACCATGACCAAGGAGAAGGAAGGGTTTATTCCACTCATAAATCCACCTTGATGGGAGGTGTGGCAGCAAGCAGCAGACATAGTAACA
This sequence comes from Arvicanthis niloticus, assembly GCF_011762505.2. Taxonomy (NCBI): domain Eukaryota; kingdom Metazoa; phylum Chordata; class Mammalia; order Rodentia; family Muridae; genus Arvicanthis; species Arvicanthis niloticus. Next base: position 48,882,107 of record NC_047665.1, on the reverse strand, counting down.
GGAGCAAGAAACAGAGAATTAGCATCTCTCCTCCCAAATCATGGTGGGCATTCTAGTTTCATTTGCGTTAATGTGATAAAATATTCAGACACAAGGCACTTTATGGCAGAAAGGGTTTATTTTAGCTCACAATCCAGCTTACAGTTCATCATAGCCAGAAAGTCGAAGTGATGGGAACTTAAAACAGCTAGTCACATCACAGCATATTTAATCACAGAATATCACACTCACAGTCAATAGAAATAAATGAAAAAAAATGCATTCTTTCTAGTGCTAGCCTTGCTTTGTCTTCATATAGTCTAAGGCCCAGGCTCAGGGAATGGTGCTGCCCACAGTGGGCTGTGTCTTCCCACATAATAAACATAATCAAAACAATCCCCTCAACACACACATGGATGTACTCACAGATCAACCAAACCCAGACAATGTCTCCTGAGACTCTTCTGATGTGATTCTATATTGTGTCCGGTTGACAATTAAAACTCTTATGGAGAGTTAGATTTCTCTTTTAGAGTCTTTCTATCCTTGGTTCTCCCCCCCAAAGTCCATAAAAGCAGAGATGAGAGGGCTCAAAATCACAGTGCAAGTGGTATTATAATGAGGCTGATATCATCTGAGGATGCAGACCCCATAGTAGTGCAAGTGTATGGGAAAGTATCTGGCACCTTCATTTTCATAAAGAAGGCACAACCTATGCGCAAAGATACTTGCTCATAATGGGGCACTCTGACCCTCAGGAGACATAGCTACTAAGGCACAGCTACAGTTCTCTGGATTGCCTCACATCTGACCCCTTTAAGCCATGGCTCAAGCTCCTATAATTGATCTTAAAACTGTCTGTTAAGACATTTTGAGGTTTATAGCATCCTGCTAATTAGAAACCCAAGGTTTTATCATAGAAGCTGAGGCCAAGGTTTTCAATAGCCTGTTAAGACCACAGAGATAGGCAATAAAGCTTGTGTTGATTCTCCAGACTACCTCCATACCTCTTCTCAACTCTGTCTGTCTGTCTGTCTGTCTGTCTGTCTGTCTATCATCTATCTGTCTATCTATGTATTTATTTGCTTTATTCTATAATTACTTTTATTGGGGCAGGAGATATGGCTGAGCAATTAAGAACACATACCATTCTCACATAGAATCTCCTACTAACTCCAGCTCCAAAGGATCTGACACCCTGTCTGGCCTCCTTGGGCTTCTGCATGTATGTGCATATACCCACACACATACACATAAAGATAATCTTCAAAACATATAATTCTTAGGAGACAGATGCAGAAAAATTCCTAGAAGTTGCAGGCTAGCCTGGTCTACACAATGTACTCTAGGCCAGTCAGGGCTAATTAATGAGCCCTGTCTTAATAAAATAATGTATGGCAACACATAGTAATGGTGAAAAGTTATTGGTACCAGAGAACTTGTCATCATTCCTTCTACACACCAACATTACAGTAAAACAGAGAAAAGCTTGCTGACTCCTATACAAAGTAAGCCTGCTCCCATCCCTGGGACACACCATACAGGCACTCTGCAGCGGATAGAGTCTGAAATGTTCAAAGAGAAGGAACTAGGGCATCAGAACCTGAAACCTGGGTTTCCTGCCAGGAAACACAACATTGGATTCAGAGAAATGCAGTTGCTGCTATTGACATTTCGGGGAGCAGCCTTAGGCACAGACAATGACAGATGGTCTCTCTTGTTAGCTCAGGCTGCTATGTCAAGAAGAAGCCTCTGAACATTAGTCAAAACGTTGAGTTCAATGAGCCACTTTAACATTTTCCCCAGGCGTTGTCTGGCACACACCTCAGCATGAATTACCCCCCTGGCTTTGCCTAAAATGTGATTGTCCCCCAACAAGTAGGTCATAGTGTTGGATATAGAATTAAGCCTGGAATCCTTGAAGAAACATCTTTTTCTGAACATTGCCCTTCCTTCCTTCCTTCTTAATTATCCATGAAGAATACAGGAGACGGGGAAGGGGGTAGAAAGGTGGTGATTTATCAAATCAACAGACACAGCAGATCCCTTCAAAACAAACGGAAAGCACTTGAAGGGAATTTTCAAAGCATAGCAAATTATCACCAGCTAAGATTGTGCTTAATAATATTTATGTCACTTTTTCTCCTTGCTTAACCTTGTACTTTACATTCAATGAGCTTTCACTGGGCAAAGGAACACCTTAACTGCTGATCTTTACTGTTCTGAAGAAAGGCACCATCTGAGTTTATCTCATCATCATAAGTACAATGAAAAAACATAAATTCATAATATCTAGAATATTATATTTTTTATGGTGGCCCTGAAATCCTTTAGTCTTATAACAATTTTCTTTGATTCTTCTTAAAATATTATACTTTCCTCAAAATACCATTTGTTTCTAGTATTTTATCATATACTTGGGTTGTGCAATCCATCAGCCAAGCACAGCAATGCTCACTTGGCCATAAAAATGAATCTCCCTGAGACTGTGTGTCAGTCACATAACTTCTTCCTCTAAAAGACTGTGAGATTTATAAGCTAATGCCATGGAAATTTATCCTCTCACAGTTTTGAATGCTCAACGATCACAAAGTTTGGCAGGTAGAGCTTCCTCTAGAGACCCCAACAGACTCGTTTCTGGATTCTCTCCTAGCTTTTGTGGGGTGCTTGCCATGACCAACCTGTCTCGGCCTATAGATACATCTCTTCCATCTCTGCCTCCATCTCTACATGGATTTCCTCTCTCTGGCTCTCTACTGTCTATCTTTAAAACTCCCTTTTCTTATAAGGACACCGGTCACTGGATTAAAGTCGCATGTTGGTTTGGTACAAATTCAGCTGCCATTAACCACCTCTGTAAAACTTCTGCAACCTTCCTATAAAGTCTTTGTCTCATTCAGATTAGTCAGAGGTATTGCTCCTCCCAAGGAATATAACATAACCACTCAGCTTGTGAGACTGAGCTTTAAAGAGCGTTAAAAGTATCGGGTATTTTTTTCCTTCTTTCTTTTAGCAAGTATTTATTGAGTACCCATCTTACATAAAGTGCTAGACCCTAGGCTCAAATGACAGGGCAGGCATGCTGTCTTTAAAGGAACTTCATGTTTTAGGAATCAGTTGACATCCAGATGTACTGTAGTTTTCTGATGATGGTAAGTAAAGGTGCTGAGGAACTAAGATGAAGAGCAAACCCAAGCCATGGAAGGATAGGTTGCTGTGTGAAGGAATGAGGACAAGTTGCCACACCCAGAATGTCTGTTTCTGAGGAGATGAATGCTGCCTGTATCATCTGGGCAGAGAAGGATATAGCTATGTGGCCACAAGACACCCAATGCCCAGAGAATGACCAGTCTAGTGCTGAGTGACCTAGGTCATGGGAGATTGAACTAGCTAGATACCATTGATCCAAACACCCAGCTTTTACTGAAAGGAAATAAGAAACACTTTATCCTGAACTCTAGTATGAATTCCCATAGCCCAGGAGCAGATTTACATTACCAAAAATACCATGTCTCAATTTTGTAACAATCCCATGAGTTCTTATATTAATAAAGAAAACCATAAATCAGGGAGAACTTTAAAAATATATAGGTAGGCAGGTTACAGAAAAGCAGAAAAATATCTGTTATAGAGGGGGAGGTATTCTCTGTTGGAGGCTATAGGTTTTGCATTGGTAGACCATGAGACATTGAGACCATAGAGTGTTTTTATAAAGGTGTGTGGCTCTTTTCTCCCTGGGAACTTTGGTTCTCAGTACTTAGGAGTCCAGATATCATCTCATAAATGGATATTGTCAAGTACTTATTATCAAATCGGAATGTTTGGCTCATCCATAATCAACCTGTGAAAGACTGCAAATCCCCATACTATACCATTCAATCACAGCTGAATAATCCTGTTACACTGAACAACAACCTGCAATGAGAGAGACCCGTACCTCTCTCAGCTGCTAATTTTCTCACAGCAAAGCTGAGAGGAACATTGGTCCCTGACCCAACATCTTTTAATCTATACCCTATCCATGCTGTGTGGCACCAATGAGAACCAGCAGGCCACGTGTTGCTAGGAAAGTACCAGATAAAATTAGGTCAAATCGTACATCCAGCAACATAGTCACTGAGCTGCAAAACTTACAACATACTCGTCAATATTGCTCAGATTCACATTGCCTATCTCTGCCTTCAGTTAACCATGTGGCAATCATTCTCAAAAAATGGCTTTTCTTCCCTTCCCTCAGCCATTCCCATCCTTACTGAGCACCACAGAGGCAACCAGGTGCATGGCGTTGATTGTTTCTAATGTCACCCACTTCGGCTGTTATCCTGGCTGGCATTCGAACAGCACAGCATTCTAAAGGAAGCAATTACAATATTTGTTCCCTCTGGCAAGTGGCAGCTGACGCCCAGCATTTCAATGCTCACTTGCCAGAACCTTCCCTCACCCTGCATTTGCAGAGCAGTTGTCTTCCAAAATTAAAAGCGCTCAGAGAGCTGAGATTCTATTGTTGCACAAAAAAATAAAAGGGAGAAGACTGTAAAAAATCAAAAATCAAATCAAGGATTTTCGCCCTTTATAACCTTTTTATCTTGCGCCTGAGAAACAATCCCATCAGATGGCTTCTGTGGTATCCTCAGAGATGGGATTAGGCAGCTATAGACTCCAGATAATCATTTTTTTCCCACACCTGCTTTCTGTCTCATTTAGACACCTGCACATGTTTTGGGGAAGTAAAAAAAAAAATCAATGCAGACAAAAAAAAAAAAAAAAACCCTACTTAATTATATTGGTTCCTCATAAATTTATAATTTCTAATAAATTGCAAATTGTGGATTAAAATGCAATTTATTTTCTTTTTAAAATGATCCTGAATTGCAGAGATATGGATAGTTCGGTCTGAAAATGCTCTGCATGAGGGCCTCTGTGTGACAACCGCAAACCATGCAAAAATAAACATCAGTTCTGACAGTGCACATGAGGAATGCCAGCACTGACAAGGAGAGAAACAAGAATCCCGAAGGCTTGATGGCCAGCCAGTTTATGCACACATGCAAGTTCCAGGTCATGGGAAACCCTGTTTCAAAAAAGTGGACAGGTTCCTAAGGAATACAGTCAAAGTTGTTGCCCACATACATAACACACATGCATGCATATAAACATAATACATACATACATACATACATACATACATACATACATACTCACTCAAACATGCTAAATTCCTGATCCTCTGAATGGGATACAACTGTAATTCCTCAACTAGGGGATGGTAATTTCTGAAAAGAATGAAAGGATCTGGTTTCTTTGCGTGCCATGTAATAGATGTGTTTTGGGCAGTGCTTACCATGGTGTGCCAAGCAACTCCACTGCAGCCATGGTTCTGAACACAGCATGGGTGCTTGGCACTGTGCATGCTGTCAGGCCAAGCAATGCCAAGACTCTACTGAAACACCTGGCTCAGATTCAAACTGTGAACTGTGATGTTTTGACTGGCCATAAAGGCTTTCTGCTCCTATGAGAACGTAAAGACTTAATTTTGGAGGACAGAAATCTTCCAAATTTTCCTTGTATCATTCTTCAGGATGTATCAAATAGAGTATCTTTGGATTGGATTGTGTTTGATGCTTGATTTTGAAAATGACTGATCCAGTTACTTACTGCCTTCTGTGAGGGAAAACTTCTGTAAAGAGCTGTTATGTCTGGAGAGAATGATTGAATCTACTGTGATGTGGGGAGATGGAGAGAATGATTGAATCTACTGTGATGTGGGGAGATCGGAATGTTGCAAATCTACAGGCTAATTACCTTATCTTGGGCTAGTTCTAGCCCCTCTGGAAGAGCCAGGCCTTGCCCACCTCTGTGTCAAGACTACCATCTTGTTCCTAATAGATGAAAACCTTTTGGAATTTAATAACTTAGCTTCAACCAACCACAAAGCTAAGGATGGCATCAGATGGCATCTTGGGCCTATAAAGAAGCTTCTCCTATCTTGCTATAACTACCTCTCTGATGTACCCACAAATATGTTTTAAACATGCCTTGATTTATGACTAAGATTCTTTGTTCTGTAAAACTATAAAATTTCCTGAAACTACTTACACATTGGAACAAGGAATTTCTGTTAGCTAGTTCTGTTCCAGGATCGTGCCCACTCAAAATGGCTCCAGAATAAACTACCCTTGATTCTGTGGAGTTTGTGTAGATACTATGTTAAAAAGTCAATAAATGTATTTTAGGCTTAGGATTAAGACAGGGTTTCTCATGCTTTTTTAAAGGTCTTAAGCATTCATCAGTACTATGTGTTCCCATGATTCTGTGTGCTTGACATTGATGATAATAAAATTTAAATATTAATCAGCTCTGAAAATTTTTTTGAAGATTTTTAGGTCTTGGAGAGTCAAATACTCAGTGACGATCTAATTCTTCACATAAAAATAAGCAAGCCATTTTGTGTCAACAGTATAATAATTGATTTCATATTCAAGAAGCTATAAAAATGGTAAAATGATTTATTAAAAATGATTTTAAAATAAATGTCTTCATTCTTCATGCTTTCTGCATATACCTATTTCATGTATCTACACACATAGAGTTACATAGAAAATCTCTGGGGCAAAGGGGAAGTGCAAATGGAGGAGTTTACAGAGCCCTGAACTAGAATTGTAGAGTGAAAAATTATAAAGGCCATTTTATGAAATATGTGTAGATTCTTTGCCTTTAGACCTGGGCAGAAAAGTGCAGATTCCAGAACGAAGAACTGAAAATAAGATTTCAGGCCTTCCGGGTAGAGGACATTATTCCCTGAATCAAGCCTCAGGCAGTAGGCCTGCCTATGGGTGGGAGAGGCCCAAGGCAGGAAGGCATTCCTGACCACAGATAAAAGATGCAAGCCACCTAGGTGGGGCTATAGCAGGAAGAAGTGAAGATAGTTAATCTGAAGTAGTTGGTAAATGGCAGGATAGGACACAATGACATGATAAAAACCACATTTTTGAGAAGAATGCAGGGTGATTTCCACATGACACTAACCATTCAGGGTGGGTTTCTCTGGAATGTTTCACTATTCTTATGTTATGTATCCTTGGCAACCCCTTCCCCCCTCCCCACTCCCCTGGTTTGTGGTTTTGCTCTTTAAAAGACCCCTTACCCGTCACTCTTGGCCAATTTCCCTAATAAAGCCTCTGCTGATTGCATCCAGGTATGGTTTCTTGTGATCTTTGGGTGGTCGTGCTTTCCTGAGACTTGAGGAAGGGTCTCCCGAGTATGGGGGTCTTCAGAATAACTAGAATACAGAAGTCTATGTGAGGTCTATAGTTCAACACTGTCCTTCCCTTTGTTTGGTCACTGCCCCCTTCTATGGGTAATGAGTGGCCCAAAGCATTGGCCCTGCACCACCTGACAGCTTCCTGAGCTATCAGCTTCTCTGTTATTCATTTGCCTCTCAGAAAAGCTGAGGAAATGGCAGACAGATGTTATTTCCCCTGGACACACACCTGGTAAGAGATACCTCCACCAGGCTGCTCCTGGCTCTGACTCCATGGCTTCCTGCAAACAGCAAATATTTCAATGCAAAGCTTGACATCCATCTGTAGAAGCAAAGGGATGAAATCCACTGTTGGACATGGCCTGAGAGGTCCCCATCCTGAGGTAGGTCTGCTCATCTAATGCCAGTTCCTTCACTGATCCATAGAAAATGACCAGGACAAGTCAGACCTAAGGAAAGTTAGTAACTTGATTACATAGACATGAGTCAGCATAGGCTTAAGATTTAAGCATAGTCATTTAAAGAAGTAGGAAAGGAGGGGGCACAAAAAATTAAATTAAGTCACAAGGAACAATGAAATGCAGACAAAAGGCAGGAAGAGTCATGAAAAGGGATGTAAAGCTAACTTCTTTCTAATTTCAATTCAGCCACAATATCTTCCTTCTGTCCTTCTTCATTCTCTCTCCCTTCCTTTATTTATTAAGTTTTCTTTCTATGGTAGGAAAGTACATACATGTAACAGCAATATAAAGCCCTAAGCAAAGCTCCATGGCTTCAGAATAGCCATTTTAGCTTTATAGAAGTTCACTGAGATACAAAGAACATGGGACTGAATAGCTCCATTAAATTATTTATGTGATATTTTTATTTAAGCTAATTAGAATAAAGTGATTTTATTAAAAAAGAAAAAAGATAATTTATACTGAGCATATAGAAGTAGACTTCTCAAGAAAGAGTTGTTTCTAAATTTCTAAATAGTGTCCTTTCTCTATAGGTAGGTAGGAAGGTAGGTAGGTAGTAGGTAGGTAGGTAGGCAGGCAAGTGGGTGGGCAGGAGGTTGGTCTGGCAGTCAGGCAGACAGACATGTATACACTCACACAGATCATATGATTTTCAAGTGATATTGCTTAAGGCATATAAATTACAAGATTTAAAGATGATACAAAGTTGAAAATATAAATTTAGAAAGCATCAGTTACTTTATTTATTTATTTATTCTATAAGATACAGTATTTAGAGTCATGGTGGGAGTGCAGATTCAGTTAAACCAAAATGCTCCAAATACACTCACCCTGAATGTGAGCCTTCATGTTTATGTTATTGAGGGGGTCGTTGCTTGAGCTACCTTTGTAGGCAATTTTGATTTTGTCAACTATGTTGAAGTCTGCTGTCTCTCAGCCAATAGGTGAGTGCAAAGGAGACCCCAGGCTGAGGCCTTTTTTTTTTTTTTTTTTAATCTTCCACAAGGACCATTTGGTTTCTCTGAAGATGTTTCATCTACAGAACTGATGGAAAAATATTTCAGACATTCAACAATCTTACTGTAGCCATTACTCACCTTCATGCCGAAGGGCATTGTGAGGGGGAAGGAAGCCAGCAGGTGCTGACAGGACAGATAGCTTCTAAGGAGAGAGCCACCTGATAACGCAAGTCAACTGGATCCACAGGCAGTTCGCAGACACTGACCCTTACTCAAGGCCCTTGTGTGTTTACCACAGACACACAATGGGTTTTCTGAATAGTGACTAAAACTGAGCTTTGCACTGAAAGGAAATCACAATGGCAATGTGACCATGCAAAGGCACTGTTTACTAAAAAGCAAGTATTCGTAGTCTGTGAGGCTAGAAGATTTTGAAAAAGAAATGACTGCAGAGCCCCCTCTACCGCCTCATAACCTGTTATTTCTTTCCCTTCTACCAATAGTCTCGACCTAGTGGTTTCTCCTCCCACACTGAGAGACAATGGACTGGAGCCCTGCTGGGACAGAGGAAAGGCTCGGGATTCAAAGGAGTGACACCTGCGCCCCTCCCTGCTGAGATTGAAGGCAACTGCTGGGAAGAAAGACAAAAGGCCTCCAGAGGCTGACCGGCCTCTGCCCAGCCCTTAGCCCTTGCCACCAGGAAAGGAACTCAAAACAAAGTTTCCTTCTATGGTTCTTAGACATCTTAAGACTGTCACCTGTCATGAACCCCATGGGGAAGAAATATGTCCTTTCCCTCCCTGGTTTGGCTGAACTATAAATAAGTCGATCTTCCCTTGTCACTCTCTGTGTCCTACCGTCCTAATGCCTCAATGTAAACGGAGGGATATGTAATGACGTAATTGACAATAGCTACATTACAATGTTAGCTCGGATTTCTAAAAGGAATGTACTGTACGGGATACAATCTAGAGAATATATGTACCCTATCCAGCCACGTAAGAGTCTAAGCAGAGCCAGGAGGGTACCATCACTGTGGATGAGCAAGCTTGCTTATCCAGTTAGCTTTATGAATGGATACAGGTTGTTGTTGTTTGCTTTCTCCAAACAACTAATTAACATCATGCAAAACACTCAAAACATAAAAAAAAATTTTTTTGAACTCCCTTGAGTGTTTTGACTTCCTGCATGTATGTATACCATGCGCATACCTGCCGCCTGTAAAGGCCAACAACAGGGGTATCAGAATCCCTTGAAGTAGAGTTACAGATGGTTGTGAGACACCATGTGGGATGCCAGAACAACCTCCCCAGCCCCTTTAAAAAACTACTTAATGGTTTCCTCAAAGATGTGGTAGGATATTGACTTATTAAATAGTTAGAAATAAACTTTGTTGGTAGACGAAGTGTGACAATCTTAAATTTTATCTAAGTAAGCATTGAATTCTACGGCACCAAGAACTCACTTTATTGTTTAATGTATACTAGATACATGTATATACATGTATGTTCATGCACATGCAGACACATGTGGTGGGGAGGTACCACTCTCAAAGCAGGCTCATGCTCCCTCATGTATATAACTGTCTAGATATTTAATTTACTTTATTCATTTTATGTGGCCAATGAAAAATAGTTATATCAGAATGGCACTATGAACAGACATAACGTAAAATTTTCCTGAACTTGCCTGTCAAACACAGAACCAGAGTGAGTTTTTAATTGGTAAACACAAAGTCATTACCCACCTCAGAATAATTTCTACTAGGTCTGATTGCATCCTCAGAATTAGCTCTGTACATTAAATAAAAATAGACACTGCTTTTCTTTGGAGTCAGGTAAAAATTATACTAAAATTAACAGAGAGCTCTCATATTCAACTAGAAAGCAATTTTATTCCTAAGAAAGACTTTTAAACTGCACTAAATCAGTTATCAAATCACAGCTGGGTCACAAGAAAAACCCAGGAAATGTATACAATAGAGTGACCTGATGAGAACCCCCAGAAAATTAGCTGTAAATGTCATGTGTTCTTTGAGGTAAAGGGGCCTATGGGCTGGACTTCTCAGAATGAACATCTTTGAAGCTGGTCACAGCAACCAATCCAGTTGCCTAGTCTAGAGCCATGCATGTGGTCAGGACCTCTCTGTAGTGTGTTGACTCCTCTTGTCTGATCTGAAGACATCAGTTACATTTACTAAGTGTTCCTTTGAAGGACAAATGGGCCTGATGTGCAAACTTTAAAACTCTTACAAAGGTAAATTATGCATGTTTTACCTCCACAAAAAAAAAAAAAAAAAAAAAAAAAAAAAAAAAAAAAGATAAAGTAATGTAGGAACAAAGTCATCACTATGGCAACCTTGAACTTAATGAGCATTTTGTTTTAACTAGAGAAGAAATCAGCCTCTTGGAATTCATGATGCTGGGCGAAGTCCCTGGACACTTGTTCCTGTGCCTGCCACTCACCACGAGTGCTATAGAACAGGGTTATAAACTAAGTGGAAACCAATAAAAACACAGAAGACAAACTCATTCCTAAGAAATAACTTAAATGTAGGAAAACTGCCCCAAATCACAGCTAGATCACAAGGACAGAACACAAGCTCTTGCCAAAATAACAATAGCATAGAGTTTACTAGAAATGTCTGAGGGTGGCTGGAGAGGTGCTTAGTGCTAGAACATTGACCCAGAATGCAACAGACCCTGTGTTCAACCCCCAGTACACCCAGTAGAGGGGTGGCTCTAACTTCTATTTGATAGTTATATTATTAATTGTGGCATGATTAATATAAATAAAGGTAACAACTGCATTACGAATAAAGATTGAAGCAAATGTTTATATTAGTTTTCATCTTTCGATTGTCTTCCTTTTTATTGTATATATTTATTTTATATGTTTGAGTGTTTGCCTGGATGTACATATGTTTCCCACATATGTACATATGCATGCCTAGTGCCTGAAAAGGCCGGAGGAGGACATTGGCTCTCACGTGGTACACACATATTCAGGTCAACATTTACATGTGTAAGGCGAAGATAGAAAATAACTAGGAAGAGAATAATATAAACAAGGAAAACTAATGCAAACATCAAGAAGTAGAACCATGAGTGACTTTTATTTCTGTTTGTATTTAACTAAAAATATTTTGGGACTAGAGAAATGGCTCTAAAAATGTTAAAAGCACATAACTGTCCTAAACACATGTACTGCGCAGCTCACAACTGCCCAGTTTATAACTCCAGCTCCTCAGTATCTGATGCCTCCTTCTAGCACTTCCAAAGACAAGTGCACTAATGCCCAAATTCATACACATAAACATGTAATTAAAATAGCTCTATCAATATTCTACATTAAAACAATATAGTTGTGACATGAGAGATGGGTCGGTGGTTAAGAGCACTGACTGCTCTTCCAGAGGTCCTGAGTTCTATTCCCAGCAACCACATAGTGGCTCATAACCATCTGTAATGGGTTCTGATGCTCTCTTCTCATATGTCTGAAGATAGCAACAGTGTACTCACATATATAGAATAAATAAATCTAAACATAAATCTTTAAAAATTGCAGTAAAAAAAAGAAAAAGAAGAAAAAAACAATATCGTTATTGATTAAGAACACAATCTCCATGAGAGGAAGGACTCTGTCTTTCTGTTCACTCTCCAATAAATGTATTTGAAATATGCTCCTCATCCAATTCCTAGGGGATAATTAATATATGTGTGCTAATAAGGGTACAGCGAAGAAGACGGATCTCTTTCCACTCCTGTGCGTTGTCTGTCATTGGAGCCCACAACCATGTTGGGAAAAAGTTAAGAAAACAAAATAGTTTTATCAACTATGAATTAAGAAAGAGATTATGAAGTCATAATGGTCATTTGATTATGTTGCTTGGCTGAATCATAAATGGATGCTTACTCAATAATTAATTAGAGGACAGGTATTTATGTGTATATTCACACACATACACACACACACACACACACACACACACCAAAACGATGTTAAACATTAAAAGCCCCTTGCCTATATCTAATAGACCATGCATCATGAACGTAGTATGGCCTGTTCAAGGTATCACCCACGATATTTGTGTTCTCTTTTTCAGAACCTCAATAACAAAATCTGAGGGTAAATGAAACCTGGGCAAAGTGAAGCCATGAAAGAGAAATGAACATTCAGATGAGGTTCCTGCGTGGACTGAATATGTTCTCCATCTCACGTTTGATGAGTTCCTGTGTGAGAAACGTTAGCTGTTTCAGTTTCTGTCCTAGAACCCTGACCTGCTGCATGGCTGGTAACTAACCCTGAGAGCAAGTCTCCTAGGTGGACAGAGCAAGCTGTGATTGACACTGGACCTCATGACGACTGCTGAGATGTGAAATTAGAAACCAGCAATGGAGGATGGCTGTTGAAAGAAGTTGGAAGCAACACTGAAAGTGAGTACAGAGAACTACCATTTTAATAAACGTTTCCAAGTGCTTTGGTTTATCTAAATCATATCACCTCCATACAACTTGAAGGTAGTTTGTAGCTCTTAAAAATCAAGAAATTTAGAAATATTAGAGCTTAAAAATGAGTATCAGGTACATGCTTCTTATGAACTGCCCTGGTGTGAGACCACTGACAGGATCCCAAACAGGATCTAGAGATCGAAAGATCGAAGGGGATCCATGGGACACACACATGCACACACATACGTGCGCACACACATGCACACTCGCACACACACACACAATATTATAACTACTATATTTGTACAGTTTCTAAGATATTGTGTGTATGTGATATCATGCTAACAAGTTTGGTATTTTTCAAAAATCTGTGTTGAAATCTTAACTCTTCCTGTGTCAGTAACAGAGGGCGAGGCCTTCAGGGCCGTGATTAAGTTAGGAAAGGGGAGTCATCCTATACGAAATTAATCCCTTTATAATCAATCCCTGTGTCTTCAGCCACTGGAGGCCATAATGAGAAGAGAGGTCATGGATTCTCCAGGAAATGAACCTATCAAATCTCTGGTCCTAGGTCTCTCCAGTTCCAAACCTGTGAGAAATACATTTTGTTGTTCATAAGCCAGACTAAGACATTTTTCTCATAGCAGCTTAAATAGGCTAAGTGATTTTCTATGTCATTTATGTCTCAGTGAATACATAAAACATTACCACCCTTTGACTAATATATTTTAAGCTCAATATGTCCAAAGTATTATTAGTAAGTCTATAAGAAAACAAAGATAATAATTGTAATTTCTGACCCCAAATGTCCAACACAATAAAGGTAGATTTGTAAAATGTTAACTTCTCATTAGATGACACATAGGTTTTGTTTCCATAATTTTGAGAGATGGATGGAATACAATACAATATGCCCAATCCAGGTTGAGTGTGTCTAAATTTCATCTCTGTTCCTGTTCCTGTGATAAAAATATATTGACAAAAAGCAATTCAGGGGAGAATAGGGTTTTTTTTTTTAACCCACAAAACCAGATTACAGGAGATCTCCATCACAGGGGAGTTAAGAAATCGGAAACTTCAAACAGCTAGTCACATCACATCCATAGGCAAGAGCACAAAGAAATACATGCATGCCTTGTGCAGACTGCCTTCAGCTCTCTTTCTTTTCTTTCCTTCTCTTTTCTTTTCTCTTCTCTTCTCTTCTCTTCTCTTCTCTTCTTTTTTCTTCTTTTCATTCTTACACAGTTCAAAACCTGGACCTAGAAAATAGCACTACACTCAGAAGTGACCACAGGCCATCCACCACATATATGTGTATATATGTGATATATATTTGTATATATGTGATGTGTGTGTGTGTGTGTGTGTGTGTGTGTGTGTGTGTGTGTGTGTGTGTGTGTGTAATCTTCCTAGAAGGAGGATCATTTGAGTAGCAGAGCACATTGGAAATGACAAAGACACAAAGCCCAAAGAACTCATCAAAGGAGGGTGTATAAGAGAACACAAGGCTCACTGAGAACTGCATCTGCCAAAGATATAAGTTGGATTAAAAAGATGAGAAGGGACTTCTGCTCAAAGCTGCAATGGATGGGCTGTATTAAAAACCAATCTTTACATGCCAGCATGCTAACAAGTTTACACTCATAGGACACACAGAAAATTAGTTTTGCTTATGCATGGAGAAGAGACACATCTACATGTTTTTGAGTACCATCCTGATTGTACAACATAGAAATTTAGCTACATGCAGTTAAATTTAAGAAACAATATTTGGGTGGTAATAATGGGGACAGAAGGTAAAAGATGGGCTTCTGGGTATTTAGAAGATACGACTGATTTTCTGTGCCAAGAGATTATACATGGCTATTAGGGTTGGAATTATCTCCAAGTTTCTAACTTCAAAAACTACGTTGGCAATGGTACCCATTCATCATGATAATGGCTACTTAGGAGAGAATCAGATCAGCTAGAGTGAGAAAAAATGAGTTTAGTCAAGAATGTGTTGTTTTAAAGATGCCTAAGGGATGCCAAAGCAGATGGGCAGAAGTTAGATGGGTGAAAGAAAATAAAAATCAGGAGAGAGATCTTCATGTGCAAACAGAGCTGTCACAATAAATGATAACTGAACTACATGAATCCTTAATGCATCCATAGAAATGATTAATGATCACAGAGGGTAAAACCATCAAGTACTACAGTCAATGCTTTAAAATTACACATTGAATACATATCTGCAAGAGAAAGAAAGGTCTAAGATTCGGGTCGCTTGGTTCAAAAATGGGTGTGGGGCTATGAGATGGCTCAGTGGGTGAAGGGACTTGCTGCCAAGCCTAATGACCAGAGTTCCCACACAATTAACCTCCCTAGGAGAACATCAAGAATAGGTGCTAAGAAACATTGCTAGCATTTTTGTTGAGACCTCTACCTCATCTTTATCAGACAATTCTACCTGGACTGGAGAGATGGCTCAATGGTCAAGAGCACTTGCTGTTCTTGCAGTGGACCTGAATTCAGATCCAATGCTCTCTTCTGGGCTATGGGAGCACTGCATGCATGTACAATATATACACATGAGTAAAGAAACATTTTAAGTCTTTTACAGTCTGATAATATGTTTGCAAAGTTAAAACGCAAATTTTGGCTTAATAGATAACATTACAGAAAATAAAAATTTAATACTGAGATAAACTAAAATTAATGAACATTTGTAAACTAGAGCTCAATATGAGTAAATTGAATAGACACTACATAGTTAACTAAATAGTCATGGAGAATGTATATATTGGTGTTCATGCAAGTGAATGCCCAGGAGAGACCAGTGAATGGTGAAATGGAGAGCAGTTTATGTAAACCTATGTGCAACATCTACACTAGCAATGCCCCCAAAATAGCAGCAGTTAACTGAAGTAATTAATGCATGCTTTTACTTTTGATTCTTTTATAGTTTTAATCTTAGAGAGTCAATGCAAAGATAAAAAGCAATAGGCAAATACATTAATTCTTTTAAAAAGTCATACAATGAACTTCACATATGATGACCTTTGGAAGTGAAGTCTTTATGCAAACACAGGAGAGTAGAGATCTTTTCTTTGCACAGTTGACCAGAGCTGTGCTATCTAAAGCCCAAGAGTAACATTGCTTTTGTGCCTACACTTGTACTGCTCTATACCTGAATTATTTCCTTTGCCCTTCATTCTATGAAATAGATGATATTTAAAAGTTCCAATGTCAGTACAGCAGAGTCAAACTGTAAAGAACTTAAAAAAATATTTATTTTATTCATTTAGTTTTACTCCTCTGTATGTGTGTCTGAGTGTGTGTGTGTGTGTGTGTGTGTGTGTGTGTGTGTGCGCGCGCGCGCTCACGTACGTGTGTGAGCGTGCTTGTTTGCCTGTGTGTGTGATGTGAATATGTATGAATATGTGCAGGTCAGAGGACAAGTGATGGGCTTTGGTTCTCTCCTTCCGCCGTGGGACAGGGGTAGGAAACTCATGTTATCAGGCATCTACAGCAAGCTCTTGGATGTGCTGAGCTATCTCACCAGCCCCAACTCATTATTTCAAAATCCAACATTTACCATTTTTAAAAACTATTACGAGTAACTTCTAAATCTGAAAATATTAAGGCGAAATAAATATGTGAATACAAATACATACTTCATCTAACACCAATTTTTACAACAATTTAGGACTCTAATAAAACCAAACTAAAGTGGAATCGATAATATAGCATTTGTTTACAGTGAGTTCCCTCTCTGTGATTCACACTGCAATGAACAGCATCAATTTTCTTTCAGGATTTTGTCAAATAAACCTGCTTTAAATGAATCAGAATTGAAAACTAAACTGTTTACAAGTTAAAAATGCCTCAAGTGCACCATTAGGGCATCAATCACCCTTCACTTGGGGCTCTTACTGCCAGAGGCTATGTCATTTAGAGTCTTGAGTTTTATCAGCTCCCACAAACAAATTAAATAACCCATTCATACCTTTGTGAAGAAAAATATGTTTCATTGGTTTTAAGATAGTGGTTTGGGAACTGGAGAGATAGTTCAGCAGTTAATAGCACTGGCTGCTTTTTCCCAAGGACATGGTTTTGATTCCCAGTACCCTCATGATGACTCACAATCATTTGTAACTCCAGTTCCTGGAGATCTGATGTCCACTTCTGGGCCCCACAGGCACTGCATGAATGCACGAACAGAAGTGCAAGCAAAACACTCATATGCACAAAATAAAAATAAGAGGATCTTAATAATATCAGTGGTTGGCATTAAAAGTTTGTAAAGCCTATGAAGATATAGTAGATGGTGTAAAATCCTCCCAAGAGGTGATGCAGGTAGAATGACTTCAAATACTGTTATTATAAATTAATTATCTTACATTAGCTTTTACTATTGAGTTATGACAATCCAACATACATTTTATTCCAGCCACCTTTTATGAGAAAGTGGTGGATAAAAAAAAACAAAAAAAACAAAAAAAACAAAAAAAAACGTATTTGCAAAAGAGCTATCAAAAGAGCAATCAATACCATAAGGTATTCTTATAGTCACATGCATTTGAAAAAATACTACTTATAAAATCTTTCTTCTGGACTGGAGAGATGGCTCACTGGGTAAAGGTACTCGCTGTCAAGTCTAACTACCTGAGTTTGAGACCCAGAGTCCACACAATAGAAGGAGGGAACCAATTTCCAGTATTTGTCCTCTGAGCTCCCTAAGTGCATGTGCATGTATACAACCACAACAGCAATGATAATACACCAAAACAATAAATATGTAAATACATAAATAAACATAATTTTAAAAAGCTTAGAAAACAAACTGTCTTAGGAATTGCAATCTTCCCTGATGAATTCTAGAAAGAGGCATAGGATTTTACTTTGCTGTACTATATGCCAAACTTTTCAGCCAAAGTATAGATTACTCTTTCTTTCTCCATATTCTAAATGCTTTTAATCATATCCTTAGCTTCTCTTATCACTTCCTTCCTCAACTGGGACAGATCTAATAATGTGATTGCCTCTTCTAGTGTGCCATGGGCAGGAAGCCATGCTGCTTCTGAGGTATAAAATAGGTGTTTATAGACATCAGTGGGTCCTTAGAACAGCTAGAGAACTGGGCTTGGTTTATCTGTACCTCTTTCCTTGCCCATTTATGGTGAACATGACCTCTGCCACATGATCCACCCATTGCCCTTCCTTCAGGAATGTCTGAAATCTTCATTTCTGTTTCTTCTCTCGTTTTGGTTTATGAACTCAAAAGAGATAAGAAATGCCATAGGACTTTTCTTCTAGATTTGGCTTATTTGCTTATTTTAAGAATATAGAAGGGACTTATATTAATACTGAGCCCATATAACCCATTCAACTTCTTAGTTTTATACCATGGATTGGAAGGGAGACAATCATCATGGTTCAATCAAAAGCTGGTCACTGATAGTGAGCACTAGCAGTGCCCGAACTATCATTGGACACAGCAATCACACTTGGCCACTGATAAGATTTGATTATATATTTCTTCCAAAATCAAAGTTGAAAATTCATCCCTGATTTTTTAAAAAAAATAGTCTTAAGATGTAGATCGTTTAAGAGGTAGTAACAAAAGTTTGGAATTCATGATGGCATTACTGTTCAAATAAAGGGCTTTGAAGAGCCTGCATGTCACATTCTGCCCTATTGCCCTTCTGCTACATAAGGATGCAATAAGAGTGTACCATCTCTAAACAGACAGTACCATGCCTGGCTACTGAACAGCCCAGCCTCTCCAATTAGAACACTGTATTTCCATCTTTTTATAAATTAATCAGACAAAGATATTTTGTTAGAACAGCCAGCACAGGATGTAACAACAGTATTCATTACTCTTCTGTTGCCATGACAAAACCCACTGACAAAAAAACATCTTTGGGAGGAATGAATTCATGTGCCTTACCATCCTGGAAGGATAGAGTTCATTTCCACCTTTTGACTCACATCCAGGAAGCGGAGAAACAGAACAGGAAATGGGTGCAGGCTACAACAACTCAGAACCCTCCCCTAGTAAAGTACTTTCTCCAACAAGGCTCTGCTTCCTAAAGATTCCACAACCACTACCACCAACTGTGGACCAAGTATTAAAAATACATGAGTCTTATGAGGGACATTTCTTACCCAATCTACCTCAACACCCTATTAGCTGGGATTCCTCTTAACTTACTAGCATTTTTTTTTTTCTTGTTTTCCATGCTTTATTTTAAGACAAGGTCTTCTATAGCAATGCCGGCTTTGAAATCCCTATAGGGTTAAAGACGACCTATGTCAACCTCTGAACTGCAGAGCTTATCAGGTCCAGCTCTATGTGCTCCTGTAGATTGAACCCAGGGTCTCACATATCCTAGGCAAACATTGAGTCAGTTGAGCTACACCCCAAATTCCTTATTTGAATCTCTGTATCTTTATCCAAACAATAAGATGTGCTTTAGAAAAGCAATCGGGTCTGATTTTTTCTGGCAATGTTTTGTCTATGGCTCTATGTTTTCTAAAAACGAATCCTTTACTTTAGTTAGCTTTCCTGGATAGACTGGCAATTGCAGTCTAGGTCTACAGGGCTGGAGCAGTGATCTCGGGAGGCAGTGGCAGTCATACAGGTCCAGCAGGAGCTTCCCACTTAGCGAGGACTGGAAAGTAAGATCTAGGGATATGAAAGTCACCTTGTGTTATAAATAGAGATCAGGCCAGTGGTCAAAGTCAGGTCCAAAGCAGTAGAAATAGAGAGTGGTGTCAGTAGTAATGAAGACTACTGCATTAGACAGGATTACCAGGAGAAACAGAACCTCCAGAAGGAATATATGTTAAAGTGAGATTTATTAGGTCGCTTTACAGGGTATGATCTGAGTAGGCTAACAATGGCTGTCTCCACATCCATATTGAAGAATGTGGTATCTTCTCAGTCAATAAGGCTCAGTACCTCATCAGTCTCAATTCAGAGGCCTAGAGGACTCCCAGAAAGCCACTAGTCTTCAGTCTTCCACTGGAAAGCTAGAGAATCTGGGTTCTGATATTAGCCAACAATAGTGACAGCAGAGGCAGGAGCAGTAGCAGCAAAAGTAGAGGAAACTGCCAGAAAGATAAAAAGGCAAACAGGCAAAAAGTATAAGCTTTTCCCTTGGATGTCTTTATTTCTGGACTGTCTCTGGATATTTCCACATATTTCATCCTAATAAGAAAATCCCTCACAGGCATGCATAAAGGCTAACCTAGATTATCATTCATATGTGTTTCTAGAGGCTTGCCTTATGGGGGGTTTTGTGGTTTGTCAAGTTGAAACCTATTACCTATCACAACTACCAATGAATTTGAAGCTCTCATCCATGAGGAAGAGAATGGTTTGTTCTTGTGTGTCATATGAGACAAAATTTAGTGAGAAATTAGACTCAAGCTATCAATAAAATCTGGCAGTTTAAAGACAGGGCCAGTTTTAAGAATGGTAAAGTCAGCAGTCTTGACAACAAAACAATTTAATAGTGGAAGATTTAGCTGGATGATGCTAAAAACTAATTGTCTGCCTGACTGGATCTGAATTGCCTGAAAACACAGAGTTGGGACTTCCTAGGAAACTGTTTCTGATATGGCCAGAACGACCTGTGGTCTTTGGTCATAGACTGAGTAAAAGGGATAAAGCGAGCTCAGCAATAACATTCATGTCCCTCTGCCTCATGACTGTGAGTACAATATGGCCAGTTGCCTCACGTTCCTGCTGCCATGACTTCCAGACCAAGATGGACTGTAGCCTGAAACTGTGGGCCCTTTTTAAAGTTGTTTTTCTTGTGTATTTTGTTAAAGCAACAAGAGAAGTAATACATCACATGTATTCACGCTGAAGGGAAATGACAGACAACAATCAATGTATGTTTGTTTTCTCCTCGTACACCTGTGAGGCTTGGTAATTTTTGTAGAAAGTGGCCTATGGGTACGAATACAGAAATCAGCCATACATTAGTCTGCTCCACATCCCAGATGGAAAGCAAGTACTTTCTATTCCCTTTGTTCAAACAGATACTTTTTTTTTTCTGAGAAAGCCACAAATAGATTTTAGTGTGATTACTTAAAAGCAATAAACATTAGTAATAATTTGCTAAGCTAATTTGTCTTCCACCAAAATCAGAGCAGGGTGTCGCTTGGGTGATAATTTGAGATTATTAATAGGAGTTAGACAAATGTCCTTCCCACATGCTGTGTCTAATGAATGGACTAGACATGATGAATGGGTGTGAATCTCACCCACAGATTAGACTTTTATTTTGGAGAAAGGCTAGTCTCAAATTTGCTAAGTTTCAAGCAGGAGCTTGACCTCCTAGTCCACCTATCTTCACCTTCTGAATATTGGGATTACATGTGTAAGCCCCCATAGTCGGTTTTATGTGCTGGTGGGGTTTGAACACAGGGATGTGAGCATATTAAGCAAATCCTCTATCAACTGAGCCACATCTCCATGCCCCTAGATTAGAATTTGACACAGGATTAAGAAAGAAATCACTGAGTGTCGATCAACTATGTAACACTTCCAAAATGTAGATAAAGTCCTGGCTTCCGTCCCACATACTAAATAAGGGTCATTTTACCAGCCCCCATCCAGCACCCTTATCCCAACCATAGGCATCCACAGATGTTCCTCCACTTAAGATGAGAGTCACACCCTGCTAAGCTCATCAACTGTGAGGGCATCATAGCTGAGAAGTACAATTTGCACATGGAGCTTACCATACACCAGGGCTGAGCAGCAATACCTTGCAGACAGTCCATGTCTATAGGAGGATCTCATGGCTGATGGAAGCTGCCACTCAGAACTGCTGCCTTATCACATCACAGGATCCGAGCAGCCTCAGCCCAGAAAACAGCCAGTGTTAATAAATTCAGTGTGTTTTATTGTTTCCACTGCATGTAAATTCCTTTCATACCATCATAAAATCAATTATACAAGCATCAAGTCATCCTCCTAAGGTGCCATCTGTACACTATTCAGTGATATGATAGATGCCTACTGCAATTAGATATGCTTGCTGATTAATAAATTTTTTCCCTTTAGTGATGAATATCTTTAATCAACCTATGGGGCATTCTCTTTTTTGAGAATCTTACTCATTATTGCTTAATGAGGATATATAAAATTACCATGTTACCTATATGACCAGATAATCATAAAATAATTAAACTAGCATACACCAGGGGAATGACTCAGCAGGTGAAGACACTTGTCACCAAGCCTGGCTACCTGAGTTGAAACCCCTGTAGCCACACAGGGGAAAGGAAGCACTGCCTCCCACAAGCTGTCTTCTGATCTCCATACTTCATGGCACAAACAATCAGTCAGTTAATAAATAAAGCAAACTTATTTTTAAAAAAAAAATAATAATTATAAAACAGACAGAGTGTGTGCTTTGAAACATTCAGAGAAAAGAAGGTCTTGTAACCCCCATATCCGCAAGGAAAGATTAATGAAGGAAAAAAAAACACTTGCCATGGGCATCTGATTACTCATAGTGACACAAAAAATTAAGCAAATTAACAGGAAATGTTAGAGATGACATCTTCTTGTTTTCAGGAGGGCTTCCACAAGTAAGAGATGTCGGGCAAAATGGCCAGAGTCGCTTTCTGAAAGATGCATGATGTTAAAAGGAAACACAGGCTTCAATCACGAGCTCATATGTGTTGTATAGTGTTGTGAGAATAACTGTTGGGACTCTATGTGGGCTTTTTGGCTGTTGCTGCCTTTCAGCGCTTTGTAACCAGCCTGGCAGGAGCTGCGACAACAACAGGCCAGAGCACTGCCTCACTACCCATACCTCTGGTCCTGTATTTAAATATAAACCTCATGTCAGATTCCTGAAGATGAATTTGGCAGAGAACAATGCTCATTGGATTCTCTTTTTATCCCTCTTCTCAAATTAAACAAATCTCTTTTTTTCTGCTTTTCATTATTAATGAATATGTCTTGTCTATGTAACTGACTTACTGAGGACAGCTGGTAGAATCAGGCCTGTTAGGAGCTGTCTGTGCACAGGTTTCGATTCTAACAACTCTGATAATATCTAAGGAATACCCTGATAAAATGAAGTCTTCATTTACAATAAAAAATATTGATAGGCATAATAAATTATTAATCTCACTCATTTATACCAGAAAACTCAGATACTCCAAGAATGCTTTGAACTCAGGCATATTTGAAAGAGATTTAGACTTTTTCAAACCCAGGAACCTATACAAGTTATTTTCAGGACAAATACTTTCCAGGTGGTATTACAGCAAGATGTGCAGCTCAGATTGCCACCCTTCACCTGGCCTCAGTTTGTTTCTACTTCCTCCTAATCACTACACCCTAGCCATGTCGACTCAAGAGACTGACGAGGATGTGATCTCTTGGGGATGGGGGCGATCAGTCCATCTTTATGAATCTGGAGCTCTTGGTGTTCTTGTATGGCTCTACCACCCTCAATTCACTCGCTTTACACTCAAGATTCTTTGAGGCAAAGTGATAACACCTGGTTTCTTAGCCACTCTTTTACTTTCTTGTCCATTTTCACTTACACTTTTCCAGTGAAAGCTTATATAAAACCTGAGACCTGTCCTTGAATGATCATTCACAAAATCCACCTGATTATCCAGGGCAAAGACAAGCCACATTACTTCCTGGGGATTTTCATACATCAGTTGAGGGTCAATAGTGGTTCTAGCTATTATTACAAAGTACTCACGCTCATTTTATATAGTATCATTTGCAAGTCTCTTAAGAGTGCCTAGAAATGAAAAGTCTACAGTCTCATCTTCCAAGTTAAATATTATTCTGTAATAGAACCTTCTACAGAGAGGCATACTTTTCAATGGATTATTTCATCGTTTCCCTTTTCCTACTTTCTGTGCTCTGGTTCTCCTTGGTTACTTATATCTTACAAGTTGCATTTCACTCTTCATTAGCCTATGGGTGACATAAAAGAAATCTACATGGATGAATTCTGCAAATAAAAGCAGGATTACTATATCTTATTAATTACTTGTTTTTAATAATAATTTTAAAAAGTCATATCTAAATCTCCTTAGAAATCTACCAAGACCTATCCTGGTTGCATTTCTGTTGCTTCGATAAAAAGCAAAATAGGTGATAAAACAGTTTATTTGACTTACAGTTCCAGGTTAGAGTTTATCATTGCTAGGAAGTCATAGATCGGGAGCTTGACATCGCTGTTCATTTGATATCCAGGAGCTTAGAGAAATGAACATAGTCATGAGACTTGTTCCCTTCTAGCTTCCCCTTGTCTTATGTAGTTCAGGACCTCCCTGCTAGGAAATGATGCAGCCCACAATGGACTAGGTCTTCCTACGTTATAATAAACAGTCAGGAAAATCCCCCACCAAGATACTTGCAGGTCAATCTGATCTAGACAATTCCTTGATGATGACTTATCTCAGGTGAGTCCAGGATGTGGCAAGTTGAGCGTCAAAAAAAAGCATTGGTAGTTGGAGAAAGAGCTACATGGTTATGAGTGCTTCTGCTCCCGTGGAGAACCAACATTTGGTTTTCAGCATCCACATCAGATCACTCACATTTTTTTTATAATTCCCTCTCAGAGAATTTGGTACCTTCTTCCAGCTCCCATGGCACCTGCACACACATGTACCCACACCCCTACACTCACATACTCACAAATAAAACACGTATTTTAAAAAATTCACAGACATGTAGGGAACAACCACCATACCTTGTGGGTCAAAACTGGAGTACATAAAGAATGAGATGTTTTTTAATGTAATTTTTTAAAACTGTGGAGGGCTGGGAGGATTCAATTATAATAAGAAAGATAGGAAATGTTTATTATATACATAAGAAATCATATGTCTATTATGATAAACATAGATACATTGTTTTTATTTTTTATTTTCCCATAATTTTAAGAACGTGAAGTACTTCTTGTGTCTCTAATCTGATTAGTAGTCTAAGATCACAGTACACATGACATTCACATGCACCTCAATGCAGGTGATTCTCTTTCTCAGCCACCTCTCCATAATGGCACAGCAGAGGACCTAACAACACGCCAATACACCCAAAAA
The DNA here is from genome assembly GCF_011762505.2 of Arvicanthis niloticus. Taxonomy (NCBI): domain Eukaryota; kingdom Metazoa; phylum Chordata; class Mammalia; order Rodentia; family Muridae; genus Arvicanthis; species Arvicanthis niloticus. The sequence continues at coordinate 48,856,909 of NC_047665.1, read as the reverse complement.
AGCCAAGGGGGGAATTCTAAGAAGAGAGCGATGGGCCAGCCACACCAGTGATAGATAACCAGTGTGACAGGTAACTTTACAAGTCAAGTTGACTAGGCTAAGGGATTTCCAGATAGCTGGACAAGATTATCCAGATGTGGCTGCAAGTGTGTTTCTGAAAGAGATCAATGTGACCATCAGTAGACTGAGTAAAGACTTGCCTTTACCAGAGCAGGTGATATCATCCAATCCATGGAGGGCCCCGACAGATCAAAGAGATAGTCTTGAACTGCCATGTTCATCTTCTATTTCCAGCTGCCATTGCTTTGCAGGAATTGAAACCCTAAGATTTATGCCAGCAGCAACATAGTGAATTTAATGTCAGCCTGAAATACATCAGTTTCTGTCCAAAGAAAATGGGGGAAGGGATTCTAAGCCTCCCTGACCTCCCCATTGCTCAAGCACTCTGCTCCAGTTTGTAAGTTACTAGATGTTAGTTATTCAGATCCAACTCAGTTATATCAGTGGCCTCACATGGGACTCCTTTTTAGAGAAGACAGAAAATATGAACCTTCTCTTCTTCTTAGTTAAGCATAAAAGTAAAAGGCTTTATCAGTGCAGTTTACTCAGTATATGTTATCCTTTTGTTCATTTGTTATCATCCCCCACTTCGATCATCCCTACCCCATCTGGTTCCATATCTTTCCCAAGTTAGTGAGAATCTGAGGCATCTAGGACTAGGGATGTATAACTAATTAATAAAGTATTTGCCTAGTATACTGGAAACACCTGAATAAAAATTGTGTGTGGTGGTTTCTATCTCTATAATCATAGCACTGGGAAATGGAAGCAGGAAGATTAGGTCATCCCTGCCCACATAGTGAATTCAAAGACAGCATGGATTACAACAGACTGTCAAAAGAAAATGGAAACAGGGCACTCTAATATTAGCCTCTCTGACCACAAGTCAGTTGCCATAATATACCACCACTTATATATCTATCTCTATGTTCCTATTTATGTTTCTCTAGAAAACACCAACTAACCTTCCTATTGCTAAGCTGAACACTTTAGGGATGGGTCTCCATTATACAAACATGCTATATGGTGAGTGAGATAAGTCAGCAAGTAAAGGTGTTTACCATCAAGCCCGAGGACCCAAGTTTCATTCCATTCACTACGTGGTGAAAAAAAAAGAAACAAATCCTGACCTTAGACTTCTAAATGTGTGCGCACATATAGGTAAAATAATAGTGCTGTTATTATATTTTAAAATGATCTTATTAACAAACAGTTTACCAGCGATGGGTCATTTATGTAAATAAGGGGCAAGATAAGTCAAGCTAATAGAACAGAGGCAAATAAAAACAGTCAGCACAAAGATTATTTTGTTCGTTTTGTAAAAACTTGATGCTGTAAAATTGCTCAAAAATTCAAAAGCTGCTGATTCTGGCCAAGTCAAGTAATCCTGCCTGATAAATACCATCTTGCTCTATTTTATCTATTTCCTTCTGACTGGCAAAAACAGCAGCTTGTGAAGACAAGCTGTTTAAGAGGCAGGAGCTGTTTTCCAGACTGAGCTGTATGTAGCCATGACTCCATTAGGATCCTGCTTCTACTTCCTCCTTTTCTCTGCACAGCAACCAGCTGTTGTGACAACCCCCAAGGCATTGCAGACTCACCTGGGAACTCAGGTCCCATTTTAAAAATACCAACTCCAATTTCATTTTCAATAAGAACAGGAAAAGCCTAGTGCAAAAAAAACAAAACAAAACAAAAAAAACAAAAAACAAAACAAAACACAAAACAAACCCAGCTGGGCTGGAATAAATATGTTTTTGTCTAGACTGAAGCAAATCTATCCACTTTGGTGGGGTGGTGCAGTGATGTCCATGCAAGGGTGTGTGGAATACTAAGGAATAATAGTATTTGGTTCTCTCATTGTTAAAGATATTCATCTATGTCCATAGGAGTCAATGCTTCTTTTGTCCACTTTTGTGAATTGTATTTGTGTACAGATGCATTTGAATGTGAGGGTATGTGTGTACATGTGTGCACAGACATGTGGAGGCTTTTGCCAAACTCAAGTGGCTTTCCTCAGGAGTCAGCCATCTTGTTTTCTGAAGCAGGATCTCTTACCTTTCCTAGAGCTTGCTGATGTTGCTATGCCCCAGGAATCTGCCTGTCTCCTATGTTCCAGAGCTGAGAGAGTACATGGGTGCACCAGGCACAGCCCCAGCCATAACAACACTCCGCACCAGCCACAGCTAGACACTATGTCAGTGTGATGCTGGGAACTGAACTTGGGACTTCATGTCTGCAAGGCAAAAGCTTTACCTACTAAGCTAACTCCCCAGCCCACTTTTATGAGTTTTATGGGCTCAGAGTAGCAATGTCTCAGCCATCTAAGCAGCATCATTGTAGGAGTCATGGCATCACCTTTACGAAGAGAAGGTAATCAATATGCAACCAAATTTAGCAATTAGAACATCTTAGTATGAATTTGAATGAAAATGGTAAAAGCTGTTAAGATGAATAGAGGAGGACCTGGAATGCGGCATAAGGAGAACTTCTAACCAGCCATCACTTTTCTACAAACGTCAGATGCCATCATGAAATGTGTCCCAATTCCAAAGTGGGTACAAGTTTAAAAGGAAAACAAGAGCTAGACCTTATGAAGTGCAGAACAATTTGGACCTTTATCTGACCAATCAAAACCTTTTTAAAAAGGTTTTTAATTTTAATTATATGTATACATATGCATCTCTATGTAGGTTTGTGCATATGAGTACTGTGCTCACAGAGGTCAGAGGAGGGTGTCTGACAACTCTGGAACTGGAGTTACAGGCAGGTGCGAGCCATCCAAGGTGGGTGCTGGGAACAAAAGTGTTCTGCAAGAGCACTCCACACTGGAGCCACAGAGTCTGATACATCCATGTCTGCTTTTAGAAATCTAACTAGTGCAGGGATGCTGGGGTATGTTAGAGGTTCTTCTGTGTGGGATAAGCATGCCCAGCACGAATAAATAACATAGCCAGCGACTTCAGTGGTGTTTAGTCCTCCTGAGGGCCGACTGTGAAGAAGTAAAGCACTGACTGCCTAATGACATCAGACAGAACCACAGACAACAGAGAACACTCAGCTCTCATGTTCCAGGACCGTCACCCTGAACCCAGGTGGCCATGTTTCTCACACCTCCATGCATTCTCCTTAAATTTCACCCAGAAATTGCCATTTATTTCCCTAAATATGTTAACTTAAAATATTTGACTTCAAAAAACTCATCAAATCTAATATTTTCTCCTCTATGAACAGCCTGTCTATGTGGCATGCTGTCTAAATGAGAGCTGTTTGACAGAGCCATGAATTTTCTCATAGGACCTCAATCTGTCATCCTTTGTCACCGAAGTGTGAAGTGAACTTTAAGATGAAAGTGTAGATTGATTCGCTCCTGTTCACATCCATCTTCATAGATTTCTTTGCCAAAAGAGCTGCCTGAGAAGTCCCAGGTAACCCTTCACGTTCAGAAATACATTCCCCATTCTATACTCATCATGAAATTTTATTTTTTTAAGTAGTTTACCTTTTCTGCCACTGAAGGGAATAATCCATGGAATGTGGGCTGCCCCAATACAGGCAGAACTTTAAAGAGCAATCGAATTTAAACAGTCAATGAGATAGTGTCATGTGATTTTTTTTTTCCTCTCTAAATTTTGAGAGAAGTTTGTTGGGATGAACTTTTTTTTCCTAGGCAAATAAGTACTTGAGTTAATTCAGCACACAGACTCCTCCAAGGAGATATGCCAAGAAGGAATAAGGCATAGAAACAAACAGATCTTGGGAGTTCCAAACAACAAAAAACTGCCCAAGGAGAATGAAGGCTTAACACTGAAGTTATAACTGTGTAATAGCTGTATATATGGCACATTTGTATGTGAGGTGTGTGTGTTTTGTGTGTGTGTATGAGTGGGCGTGTGTGTAATAAATGTGTGTGTGCCTACACAGAGAAAGACGAATAGATGTTGAATCTCGATGTCTCCTCAGTCATTTTCAACCTTCCTTATTTGAGACACAGTTTTACTGAATCTGAATCTTGTCATTTCAGGGAAGATGGTTGTCCAGCAAGGCCCTGTGATCTTCTTGTGCCCTCCCCCTGCGCTCAGTGCTAGGATCACTGCACACATCACCACAGTGACTTTTCTATATGTGTGTTGGGCATCCAAACTCAGGTCCACATGCACACACAGCAAGCACTTTATCTACTAAATTGTCTCCCCAGTACTACAAACTTTGGCCTTTATCTCTCTCAAGCATTTATGCCAAGGACATTCATTTCCAGTGTTGGCATGGTCTTCATATGCCATGCCAAAATAGACACGTCATTTTCTATGAAAGAACATCTTCTACCACTTTTATGTATGGGTATGTGTTGGGGGGAGGCCTGAAAATGTACGCACAAATGAGTAGATGTGTGTATGCATGAATGTGTGTCCCTGTGTGTACATGTGTGTAGAAACCAAAGGACAACCTCAGGTGTTGTTCTTCACACAGTTCACATTTCCTTTCTCTTTCTTTTTTTCTTTCTTTCTTTCTTTCTTTCTTTCTTTCTTTCTTTATTTATTTTTTGACAGGGTTTCTCACTGGACCTGGAACTAAGCAGGTAAGCTGATTGGCCAGTGAGCCCTGAAATCCTCCTGTCTCTGCCTCCCCAGCATTGGAACTACAAACACTAGGCCACCATGCTCAAGATATTTTATATGGATTTGGGGATCAAAGTCACATCCTTAAGCTTGCCCAGCAGACACTTTGCCCAGTGAGCGCACTTACCAGGCCATATCAGCAATTTTTTAAGCCAGTACTGAAAATTGAAATTGGTGCCGTTGAGTGAGGTGATACCTGTTAACACCCAGATTTTAAGAAAAAAAATATGAAATGAAATACAAGGACCCTATCCTGAAAAATAATTTAATTATGAGAAATTTTACAGGGTCATTTCATTTTTCTGTAGTATCTGTCTGTAGGCTTTTGGAGAGTGGGCAAATAAGGTGGCTATGTGAAAAATCTAGAGTCATTCCCATTTCATTTTAGTAAATGACTTTTGAAAGTTTTAAGAGAGAGAGCAGTCAACTGGGCTAGAACTAATGTGCCTTTGAAATGTTAAAAGCATTACTTAAAGTCTTTAATATTCAGCTGACTTTTATTTTATAACATTTTCTGTGCATAATTTGCATAGATTCCTATCTTTGACAAAAAGCCTTGTGTTCAGTGAGTGTAATTAATGTTCCCTCTGGGTCTTCTGCCCCTTGTATACTCAGAAGTTATGAATTTTCTGTCTTCCCTTTGCATTTTTTTCCTTTTTCTATTTCTTGGTCACTGAGTGCTGGAGATCTGAAGCCATGCCAGGCAGTGTGTGGCAAAGTCTGGAGTAACTGTCTCCTCAAGAACATCACACAGCCAAGCCACAGGGACCTTCAGTTCACGTTGTTTTGGATCAGATACACCCTTCGGAGGCCCACGTGTTATAGGCTTCACCCCCCAGTGCAGCAGTGTTCAAAAGTAAGGTATTGGGAGCCTGAATGGATCACAGGGGTCTATGAATTCATGACTTACAGGGATCTTAAGAAGTCAAGGAGACTTCAAAATGGAGTCAACAGGCCACTGGGGGAGAGGGGGATGAGCTTAGATTAAAAAGGTATAGCCTGCTCTCCTCACTTTCCTCTTCTCTTTCCTATTTTCCTCACCCTCCCCTTTTTTCATCTTTCCTTTCCTCCTCTAGCCTCCCCTCATTTCCCCCCCTTTTCCTCTCCTCCTCCACATCCCCTTCCCCAGCTGCCATGACATGAACAGCTTTGGCCTACTGGTTCTCCTTCACCAAAGGCCAGGAAGTATTCCTGAGTTGTGATCCCTTATAATAAACGCTAATCTAGGACCTGCAGAGTTACTCTCTGTTCTGTGATCCATTCTTGTGGTCAAGCCAGAGGCAAAGACATTGTCTTGCGGGAACCCTGACATATTGCCTAGAAGAGGAGACATGTGGACTTGTGATTGACACCTGAAGCAGTGGCGTTTGGAATGCCACTGGAGTTGTCAGAGTCTAAGCTTGGATCCAGGAAGCTTTAACAGACAGTCTTTGCCCTGTCCCCATCCTCAACAGGTTATTTAAAGAGACAATTCAAAGAGAAAGAAAGGAGATGTCTTCGATGTGATCACATTGGGAGAGGAACAAGAGGTTATCACTTACTCCCCAAATTCTATAATCAGGGTCCTGACATGATAATCAGATGTAATTAGATGTATACTTAGATAAGTAGTCCTAGTCTGGGTATGGTTCACCTATCACTGAGCCTTCATTAATGAGGCTCCAGTCTCTCCTGCAATGTAGTCTGGCAAGCTGTCAGAACTGTGTGAACCCTTTCTCAGAGGCAAGTTCTTCCTCTGGTTGGTACCAGGCTTCAGCCTTTTCCTTATTCCAATATGAGATTCCTATGGAAATCTGTGTCTTAGGGATCATTACCACAATAGTCTGAGAGCCAAAGGGATCAACACGTGTCTCTTCCGAATATCCTCATTCCTTCCAAGATGGCTGGAAGATGCTAATCTCAGGGTACTCAACTCTTGATTTCAGCAAGTATGATTTGGGTTCACCCTACCACCACCATGAACAAAATCAGAATATAAAATGTTTCTCAGTACTGTGTTTTAAATCCGTGACCTTTACCCTCCTCCCCCTTTAAAATTATTAAGGAATTTTCAAAAGCAAAGTTTGTATGAGGTGTTAAAGCCAAGGTTGCAAATCTGCATGCCAACCAGCTCCCAAGCAGAAAGGCATTTCTGGTGAGCATGCCTGCCTCATAGCATGTGTGAGTGCTGCTCATAACCTGGCCCATCGTGCTAACACAACATTTTGAACCTTCTTAGGGAAGCCCTAAGGGAAGTCACACTTCTACTGTAGTGAGAACACGCTGCTTCTGACACCACAGCAGGAGCTCCTCAGCACCTGCCTGGATCAACTTACCACAGATAGAACTAAGTCCACCTTGCACGCCAACACCCCTTGATGGGGTCAAGAGCACTTCCATCTAAAGCAAGTCCAATTTGCTGCCAGCCAGAACAGCAGTCCCCCTGGCACCCTTGGAAATTTCTTTTTCTTCCTCAAAAAGCTGTCTCTATTTTTATCATTACCCAAGTGTTCCAATTCTTTGTTCTTGGATACAAGAACCTGAAAATCTCATGATGGATGTGGAATGACCCCTACCTCAATTGCACATTACCTGAAGAAGAGGCAGCAGTACAGACGGAGGCAGGATGTGTCAGGCAGATAATGGAATCCATCACAGAGTTACATGTCATCACTGCACATTGCCCAAACAATACAAGACAGTGAAACTGCATTGCTGCTATGAAACGGGTTTAAATACACAGTGCAGTTATATAGATGTATACGAGTGCACATATATGCATCTGTATTTGCATATATGTCCATGCATATATGTATTATGTATTTGTGTTTATGTATATGTGTTCATGTATATGTGTATGTGTGTATGTGAGTGTATGAATGTGTCTGTGTGTATACCTGTGTATGCATATGTATATATGTGTGTGCATGTGTGTAAAATCTACAGCTTTCCTGTTCCAATCTCAGTCTCTATCTACCTTTTTTTCTCTCTATGTAGTGCAACTTGCCTATGTGTTACAGATAATATTATGTATGACATATATTACCTAGAAACATGCTATTTTATATTTGAAAGCTAGCCAATTCTATTTAGTAAATCTTTAACTCTGGACCACGAGGTAATATCAGTGATTATTTAAAAACTATTTCAAATTTTCTTGTAACAAGAGCAAATGATGACAAGGGAAAAGAGGCAAAGCTTTGTCTCTAGGGGCCTGAGCCATTGCTGGAAGAAAGGGACGTTGCCAAAGGAGGGCGAGTGTTGCATAGTCTCTGACAATTCACTAAGAACAAACAAGATAACAGCACAGGTGAGAGAAGCAAGTGCCCTGGGAGACAGAACTGAAAATAAAGTTGAAGGCAGGGCCTGAGGAAGAAGGCAGAGTCACAACTTTTACACTGAGACTGAGGGCATTGCAACAGAGAACAGGCAAGAGGCAGGAATGCGTAATGCATTCAGAGATGCGATTAGAAGTGATGGAGAAGCCAGGCAGCTACTAAGATCTGCTGCCTGCTGCTTGCCAAGGCTGGAGCTAATTAGCTTGAACAAGGCTTTGCTCCAGGCGATTGGCTTGCAGATGTGGGAGAGCCCAGGAAGCAGCTGACTGAGCAAAGTAGGTTAGTGTGGTTGTATAATAAGAACTTCACATCCCAACTCTGAAGAACTATGCCACATGGAAGCCTCAGCTCTTCATTTATGGCAACAGACGGGATACTGCCATGTCATAGTATGGATATACATATGGTAAATGACACATGCCTGATAAAGCAAGTAGGGTGCTTTCCAACCTGTGGAAATTATTAACACAATGAAGAAATATTTGGAGTCCCTGGCTGAGATGCCATTCATGGAGTTATGGCCCTTGTTGGCAGCAGTTTATCTAAAATGATGACTATTTCTAAGAAAGAAGAAGAGGGGGAAAGAACAAGGCAGAAAAAAGAAAATGGCTGTATAGTCAATGCAAAAATTAATATCCATAGCCCTTAATACCACAACAATCTCTCTAATGCAGACATCTTTACATGGGGCACTACTGCCTGGCAGGAAGCAACATCTGCTTAGCATACTCCTATGCAAAAGTGCTGTTATGCTGTTCAGTAACTCAGCAGTGCAGGGAGGTCAGGGATGTCACACCTGTTTGTCCCATCTGGATTCCCCGAAGAATCCTGTCATGATGAGACAAGCATGTGCTTCACCAAACATAATCACAACTCTCAGTCAAGGCTCCCCACACTGTCCCTGTGCAGGAGACTTTTTCCCTGAACCTGGCTCCCAGCTCTTGGTTCTCAGGTACATTCTGGCCTTGAGAAAGAAGCTTAATGTGTAAGCAATGTGGCTTTGCCTTGATTTGCTCTGCATGGCTCTCTCTATCCCTGCCTAGGCCTAGTTCGTTCCTTAAATCCCTTTATGAGCCTGACTGTGAGTGGCAGCCCCCGAGGCATAGCTCTGTTAACACTCCAGGCTCCGAGCATCACAGTGGTCTGTTTCTGCTATCTCTGAAAGCTGCTGTTATTCAAGGAAGGGCATTACCTCAAGGGATGAAGCCCATGACTAGGGGACAAACAACTTAGGTGATCCCAACCTACTCATTGTAACCTGGTATTTGGGATAACCTAAACCAGTGTTTTTAGGCCATGGTTACTCAAGTTTGGCTTCAAAATAAACTCTCTTAATCCCTTCAAAGCATGAGCTGTGTTTTTGGCATTAGTGTTTTTTACACATTATCTTGAAAGGACAAGATTATTTGGCTCTTCTAGATTTTTTTTTAAATCAATCTGCGTTATAGACTGGTTTCCTAATGCTGTAACCCCTGAATACAGATTCTCATATTGTGGTGATGCCCAATCACAAAATTATTTTTCTGTGATTTCATTAATGTATTTTTTCTATTGTTATGAATCATAATGTAAATATCTGATATGTAGGACATATCCTATGTGACCCTCAAAGAGGTCATGACCCACAGGTTAAAAACTGCTGCTCTAAATAGCCAAGATCTTGTTTTGTTGTTCTATCTAACACACTAGTGCTCCTCTGGCACAAGAGAAAGGGAAATCAGTTTTAACACAAACACACCTCTCTTACCTCAAAGGAATAAAAGGGTTCTGTTATAGAACAAAGTATTAGTGATCATGGACTGGAAACCCAGACTCAGGTTGCTCCAAACACCATAACCTTGTTTAATAGTTCCATGAAGTTTCTGTAGTAACAGAATAAATTAATTACTTCCTGTCTGGGCCAGAGCACTGAGCGGATCCCGGGTGGCAGCTCTGCCTACAATCTCACAGAACCCAGAGGAAGCAGGCCTCCCAGGAGCTCTAACCCAGGCAGTATCTTGGGTAAGGAGAAAACCAGCCCCAAACAGGAAGTAACTGGGACCCACTAGGATCCAGGAGGTCACTCCTGGCCCGGAGCACTGGTTCCTTCCTGTCTGGGCCCCAGCACTGAGCAGATCCTGGGTGGTAGCTTTGCCCCCAATCTCACAGATCCCAGAGGAAGTGGGATTCCAGGAGCTCTAACCCAGGCAGTATCTTAGGTAAAAAGAAAACACCACCAGCCCCAAACAGGGAGTAACTGGGACCTACTAGGATCCAGGAAGTCACTCCTGGCCCGGAGCAATGATTCCTTCCTGTCTGCCCCTGAGCACTGAGCAGATCTTGGGCCCCAGTTCTAACCCCAGTAGTAACACCCACCCCACACAGTTCTGATACATCCAAGGTAATAGGAAAGACAGGCTCCAGTCAGAGACAGGGCAGGTAGCACTAAGGAGATCCAGATGGCGAAAGGCAAGGGCAAGAACATAAGCATCAGCAACCCAGAGTACTTGGCATCATTAGAACCTAGTTCTCCCACACAAGAAAGTTCTGAATTCCCCATATCACTAGGAAAGCAAGATTCAGATTTAAAATCACTTGTAATAATGATGATACAGGACTTTAAGAAGGACATAAATAACACTCTCAAAGAATTTGAGAAGAACTCAAGTAAACAGGTAGCAGCCCTTAAAGAGGAAACACAAAAATCCCTTTAAAAATTACAAGAGAACACACCCAAACTGGTGAACAAGACCATCCAGAACATAAAAATGGAAGTAGAAACAATAGAGAAATCACAAAGGGAGACTACGCTGGAGATAGAAAACCTAGGAAAGAAATCAGGAGTCATAGACACAAGCATCTCCAACAGAATTCAAGAGACAGAAGAGAGAATCTCAGGTACAGAAGATACCATAGAAAATATCAACACAACTGTCAAAGAAAATGCAAAATGCAAAAAGTGCTTAACACAAAATATCCAGGAAATCCAGGACACAATGAGACCAAACCTAAGGATAATAGGTATAGATGAGAGTGAAGATTCCCAACTTAAAGGGCCAATAAATATCTTCAACAAAATTATAGAAGAAAAGTTCCCTAATCTAAAGAAAGAGATGCCCATAAACATACAAGATGCTTACAGAATGCCAAATAGACTAGACCAGAAAAGAAATACCTCTCATCACATAATAATCAAAACACCAAGTGCACAAAACAAAGAAAGAATACTAAATGCAATAAGAAAAAATGGCCAAGTAACATACAAAGGCAGACCTATCAGAATTATACCAGACTTCTCACCAGATACTATAAAAGCTAGAAGATGCTGGACAGTTGTCATACAAACCCTAAGAGATCACAAATGCTAGCCCAGGCTACTATACCCAGCAAAACTCTCAATTATCATAGATGGAGAAATCAAGATATTCCATGACAAAACCAAATTTACACAATATCTTTCCACAAACCCAGCATTACAAAGGATAATAGCAGGAAAGCTCCACTACAAGGAGGGAAATTATACCCTAGAAAGAGTAAGAAAATAATCCTTTTCCAACGAATCCAAAAGAAGATAGCCACACAAAGATAACTCTACCTCTAATAACAAAAATAACAGGAAGCAACAATCACTGTTGCTAAATATCTCTTAACATCAATAGACTCAGTTCCCCGATTAAAAGACATAGGCTAATTGACTGGATATGTAAACAGGACCCAGCATTTTGCTGCATACAGAAAAACCCACCTCAGTGACAAAGACAGACTTTACCTTAGAGTAAAAGGCTGGAAAACAATTTTTTCAAGCAAATGGTCCTAAGAAATAAGCTGGAGTAGCCATTCTAAAATCTCCAGCCTGAGAACACAAAGGGAGGGACTCATGGCTCCACCTGTATAGGTAGTTGAGGGTGGTCTTGCCAGGCATCAGTGGAAGTGGATGGCCTTGGTGCCTAAAAATTTGGATTCCCTAGTGTTGGGGAATTTCGAGAGCAGGGAGGCAGGAATGGGAGGATGGTGAGAGCACACCTTCATAGTAAATGGAGGAGGGGAAATAGGGTAAGATGTTAGGTGTGGGGAGCCGACACAAGGCGGATATCATCCTTGCAGCCATCTTGAGCCCTATACTCTGATAAGAGACTTGATTACATCAGCCTACAACAGCTGAGCACACTCTGATAACATCTTGTTTTAGATACCCAGGATTTTCCCTTGGGTGTGTGAGACTTAAAGGTGTGTGACTTAAGGGCGTGACTTAGAGATCAGATTTAGAGACAAGACCTAAGGGCATGATTAAAGGTGTGACTTAGAGGCGTGGCTTAGAAGTGAGACATATAAAAGGTGAGAGGCAGACAGGAGAGTTCAGAACAATTTGGAGTACAACTGAGAGTACAACTTGGAACTAGGAATTAGGCATTGAGGAAGAAGACACTTGGACTAGAGAACTTGGAAGAAGATTATTAGGTATTAGGCACTTGGAACTTGGAGGCACTAGGGACTAGGAACTCAAGACTTGGGACTTTGACTAGAAAGAGAGACTGAAGAATAAACGGGATTGAATCACACTCTGTCTGGTCTCCAGTCTTCGAGTCCATCCTTACTCTCTCTCTTGCTGAACCCTGACCCGCAGACCAGAGCTGCTTGGGGCAGTGCGGGCTAACAAGGTAGTCCCCAAGGCTTTTGGCAGTGCAGGTCCCAACATTGACAGAACAGTCTAAGACATTTTGGTGCCCACCATGGGGCAGAGCAGCTCTCAACATTTCTGGCCCCCAAACGTGGGGCAGCTTGGGACGAAACAGTTAGGTATCAGTGGAAGTGGACTGCCTTGTTGCCTGGAAGTTTAGATTTTTTTAGTATTGGTGAATTCGAGAGCAGGGAGGCGGGAATGGGAAGATGGTGGGAGCACACCCTCATAAAAACTTCCACATTTGTCTGGATTAGACATGACAGAGGCAGGCCACCAGAAGACTAGATTCCAGAATTTAAACAAAAAATTATCTTGATACTAAAATTTGTTTTGAGAATTGTATATTGCAGAATACAATGTAGCCTCGGTGTATCTACTCATCAAGTGAGCTGAGCAGACCTGCTTGAACCTCTGATGTCCTGGAATTACAGCTGGATATAGTGAAGATACAGCCTCAGAGGCTTATCAATTTACTCTTCCCCCCCACCCCTCTTCTAATATCTCAACACCTATAATCAGCTTGAAGAAGTTAATGAAGAGTTGACACCCCTATGCCCTGGGCTTGGGGACTGAGGTGGTTAATATTGGGTTGTCTTTCTAGGGAAAAGTAGTGGTTTTGTTGGAACAGGGAGAATTAGCTAGGATTTATTGCATAGCCATAACCTATTCATAGAAATATGTATAATTGTTATTAGATGAAGTTATAATTTCTTAAATGGTACAAAATTTACTTTGATTTCAAATTTAAGGTTTTCACTAGTATGAGCTTCTTATTAATATAAAAGTAAGATTAATATTGTTAATCTCATAGGCATTGTGCCTGTATAACACATTTAGGAATACAAGGCTTAGACCCAGTCTTTCTTTAACTTTTCTAACTGATTTGAGATGGTTAGCCTGTGAGTTAAGGGCCTATAGCAAATTCATGGCTCTGAGTTTATCGATAGGGTGTTTTCTATATTTTATTTAGAAATAGCTGACAGGAGTTAACAGACAACAGTCCAGATTGCCTGACATGGATAGTTGGTTTTCAAAATGTCAGAAGTCCACAGAATTGACATTACAAACATTTCTGTACTAATGTTCATTTTGATTAGAGACCTGTCTGCTCCTGACAGCTTCCTGTCTTGGATTCTAAGAAGAAATTGAACATCTTTGTAGTTACTCCTGTTGTGGTGAGACAGCCACTATGCAAGAATTGCCTCTTTCCATCTACAGACAAATTACTGTCCAGAAAAGGACACACTTGTGGAATAGTCGACTGATTATATCTGCCAATACAGAGTAATCAGCCCTTAATAATTCTGCATCACTACATCTGTCAGATGATCCTGGGCCAGAAGGCTGAAGATCAGATGCTCTAATGTTTTGTAGTATAGGGGCTTTCCAGGTGTTCAGCAGTGTCTATAATTTGGCTAAGTTTTAGAAGCTATGTTTTGTGCTTCCCATAATTTCAGTTAACTCAGTCATTCTGGATTTCTGAAGGGGTTGAAGAGTTATAGTCTCATAGCCAATCCTGGCCATTTACTTTGAGAGAAAAGATTTGAGAGGATGGTTTTCAGCTGACATTCATTCTAAAGCCAAGAAAAAAAGCCAGGTTCAGAACTAAGTCTTTTAGTTAGGAGGGATGACAAAGGTTCTGTTTAGTCAACAAAATGATTCTGCATCACTAGGACTGGGTATTAGGTCTATCTTGTACCTTACTGGCCCAAATTGGTGTAGTTATGCTCTAATCGTATTTTAAGAGAAATGTTTTATTTTAACAGGAAGGGTGATATGTAGGAGGAGCTAAGGTGGGAGGAGTAAAGAGAGGAAGAGGAAGAGCAAGGAGCGGAAGAGCAAGGAGAGGAAGAGCAAGGAGAGGAGGAGCTAGGTGAGAAGAGAGGGGGAGGCAACATGGAGCCGGATGTTTGAGTGTCTCCCCCAGTCAAAGGTAGTTGGTATATCTAGGTGGGGTATTGGGTTATACTTCTGATTGTATGGGCATCTTGTTATTGAGCATTACCAAACTTGTAAAGCCTTTGATTAACATTTTAAAAAAAATAGTATAAAAGCAAATAGAGAAGGGAGGATGGGATAAGGGTTTTCTAGGGAGGGGGAATGGGGAAGGGGATGGCATCTGAAATGTAAATTAAATATCCAATAAAGAAAAGAAATGCTGGGCAGTGGTGGCTCATGCCTTTAATCCCAGCACTTGGGAGGCAGAGGCAAGAGGATTTCTGAGTTTGAGGCCAGCCTGGTCTACAGAGTGATTTCCAGGTCAGCCAGGACTACACAGAGAAACCCTGTCTCAACAAAACAAAACAAGAAAAAGAAAAGAATAAATTAATTCATAAAATAATGTACTTCTAAAAATACACTGGTGTGGGCCTCTGATATGTGATCTGGCCCTCATCTTTTGGTTTGGTAAAAGCATTTGGATTGGTAGGAGCAAGCCGTCTGTTTGCATAGTCTTAAAAGGATTTTACCAGATAGACACAAAGGTCAAATGCCAAGGTGGGCAAGGAGTGACTATTGGGGAAGCTAAAGTAGAACAGGATAATTTGGTTTTGGATCTGTAAACTTCCAGCTCCCTACAATCACTGAAATTTTGATCTATGAGCTTTATGGAATGTTTGATACAGTCATGGCCTTTTCTGGTACCATTGGTTAATACCTGAAAGCTCTACTTCAGCTAGGATATACTTGTGTGACTCACTAAGAAAACACCTCCTCCACCTCAACACACCTGACCTGACTCTCTGTGGCCATTAATATTGGCTGTCAACTTGGCAGGATCTAACCTGCCTAGAAGTCATATCTCTGGGCATGCCTGTGGAGGAATTTTTAGAGTTGCTTAATGAAAGTGGTAAGATTCACTCAAAATGGAGGCAGTATCATGCCAGCAGCTGAGATCACAGACTGAAGAAGCAAGCTCAGTATAACACTCATCTTTCTCTACTCTCTTACTGCAGACACAATGTGACCAGCTGCCACATCACCTCCATCTCTATTTCAAACTAAATCCTTCCTCCTTTAAATTGCATCTTGTCTAATATTTTGTCACAACAATGATAAAAATTAACTAACTAAAATTAAACTCACTGATTTTTTTTTCTACTGGTTCCTCAGTAGACAACTTTATATGAAGTTTTAGAATTTAGCTCTAAAGAGCAGACAGAGTACATGTGTTGCACCCTGACAGGGAGTTTGCTCAGCTATACTTGGACTGGTCCACAAATCTGCAACAATACAAACACAGTTTATCTGTCTATCTATCTATCTATCTATCTATCTATCTATCTATCTATCTATCTATCTGTGACACAGGATCTTACCATGCAAGCTAAACTGGCCTTGAAACTCACAATTCTCCCACCTTTGTCTCTCAAGTGCTAGGATTACAGGCATGTATCACCACATTTAGCCTGCTTTTGGTTTTTATTTGACACTACAGGAGGAGATGGAAGATGCTTTCTGTCTACATTCAGCATAAACGACCCAGGAGACCAATTCTCCAGGATCCCTAGCTGTCAAAACATGAAACAAAATGTCTTTCTGTGCAACACAAGTGCCTGCTTTGGATGACGTGGAGAGCACATGGGAATGTCAGCACTGATATCTCTTCTCAGAGTTCAGCCAAGTCAACAGGCTTCTATTCCCAGAATATCTTAACCCATCATTGGAAGACAGAACCTCAGACACGTGCCTATAGTTGCTCATTTCTAGCTGTAATGCAACTTCTTTGAAAAATCAGAAAGAAGGTCAGTTAGCTTAAAGCATATACTCCTTAGCAAGATGAATTTATAGGCAAAGTTAGCAAGTTATGAAAAATCAGAACACTAACATTCTGATCATGTGCTCATTGTAGTAGATACTCCTTAATCTTTTAAATGATAGTCCAACAACCTGTCTGGTTCTTATAAGTATCCATTATACCTGCTCACATTTGATTATAGACCACATCATCTTATTTTATTACTTTCCTGGAGGATGTGTACATACTGATTTTTTTCTAGTCTTTTCATATCTCATGGGTGCTTAGAGTATGCACACATGTGTCCCTGTACATGCAGCTGTGCATGTGTGCAAGTGTGTGCGAATGCCAGAGATCACTGTCAGTCATCAGAGATCACTCTACTATTATTTTTTAACGTGGGATCTCTCACTGGTGCCTGGTGCTTATTGATTCCATCAGACTGGTTGGATGGCATGTCCCCAGGGATCTGCCTGTCTCCCTCTCCCCATTGTTGGGATCACATCACTACTCTCTGCTTTTATGTGAATGCCAGGGATCAAACTCATACCCTCATTCTTGTAGGTGCTTATCCTAGTTAGCTGTCTCCTCAGCGCCTCATCTTTACTTTCTCAAATGCCACAAAGCAAGACAGTGGTCCGTTTGCTACCACAGGGCATTGCTATGTCTAATTGTTAGCTCAATACCATACAGAATAACTAGTTTTTAAAAAAAGGTCTCACTATGTTACCATGGCTGGTCTGACATGGAAATATGTAGGCTAGACTGGCCTTGAACTCATAAATAACCACCTGCCTCCACCTCTGCCTCTGCCTCTGGCCTCCAGCCTCTGCCTGAAATAAGGATTCTACTACCATGTCTGGTAGGATAATTACATTTTACTTTAAGAGAAACAAAATTGGACCAGCACTCTCTGATCACCAACAACCTAGGGTGCATGCACACTGAGTTGGCCAGCTTTGAAATTAACAAGAGAATATTGCAAATAAGTTTATTTACAGATTTTCCAGGTTTCTTAACTATTATCAAGTACTAAAAGTCTTGGGTTGGGATGTAGAACTCACTAGGAACCTTCCAACATCCTTCTGAGGTTTCTGAGCAATTTGTAGTGCCTGTTCCACCATCTGATCTGAGATGCCCTGACCTATAGTGGTGGTTTTATAATCTGCATTCCCATTTCCTCATATACCCTGGAGCACAAAGAGGTCAGGATTCAAGTGTCATGCCCTATGTCCAAGAAATCTCTAGAACTGTGAGACTTCACATCAGAATGACTGGTCATCATTGACTTCGCCACACAATATGGCACCCACTCATCTCTCTGAGAACTTGACAGACTGTTTTAAAGATATCTCTGCTTGTCTCAGTGTTAGGCCTCCTTTTGACTGCCCATGACTTCTGGGAAAGCATTCAGGTCATAAGACTATACTATTTTTGAAATCTTGATATTGATATTTTGATAAATACTAATGTTGTCATCATACATCATTTTTGCATCATGGGCTCTGTTCTCATGTGAACAATGGTGATAATGTCTTCCAGCTGTGACATTCCTTCCAATGTTACAGGACTTCGAAGGTACAGTGATAAGGGACACATATGTCGTTTGTTTCCCTGTTTAAATCAGGGAGTTAAACACAGGGTTCTCACCAGGACCTTTGGCAAATTCACAGATGCAATCAAGCATGCTTCTAAACTGTCTGCTTGAATCAGAGCTGGAGTCTGTTATACTAGAACACACTGCTGTGATAGGTCAGTGTTCACCCAATATGTGAGCCATTTTCTACTGGGCACTGGTTAATCTAGATTAAGCTCTGCTAAAAGTATAAGATACCAGATTATAAAGATGTACTATAAAACCTAAGGGCACAATATAAGAAGAGAGACAAATGAGAAAAAACATCTATGACATTTACTTATAGAAAGAATTGTCTTTGGGATATATAAGTTAAATAAAATGCAATAAATTAATAGCAAATGTTTCTCTTTTTTGTAATGTTGCTACTAGAAATAGAAAGTAATGTCACATTTGATTGACAGTGCAAACCACAATGTTCTGGATCTTAAACAGCAACATTTGGAAGAACAACACCCTAAGCTCTTCCTATAGACTATGCCTCCTCTGATGCACAGAAAGAAAGTTAAAAGCATCCCAGGATAAAGGAGAAACTGGAGGCACCCAGAACACAAGGTGCTGGAAAGCAAAATGACAGAAGAGTCTTTTAAACCAACGAGATGTGAAAGAGCAAAATAAATCACATTTTTTTAAAGCACCTAAACACCTCACTAATTTAAATAAAATAAAACCAACTATACAAATTCTAGAGAGGACAAAGTTTTCTAGTTGTAAGAGAAAATCCAAATTTTAAAAAATAATGGATCACTTGACTCCATTAAAAATACATTAGAGGCAGGAGCCTATCACGACTGTCATCTGGGAGGCTTCATCCAGCAGCTGATGGAACAGATGCAGAGACCCACAGCCAAGCATTAGGTGGAGTTCAAAGAGTCTTGTGGAAGAGTCAGTGAAAGGATTGAGAGAGTGGGAGGGGTCAAGGACATTACAAGAAGACATAGAGAGCCAACTAACCTGGACCCATGGGGGGTCACAGAGACTGAACTACAAACCAAAGAGCATGCATAGGCTGGACCTAAGCCCCCTACACATTTGTAGCAGAAGTGTGGCTTGGTCTTTACGTGGGTCTCCTAACAACTGGAGTAGGCACTGTCTTTTGACTCAGACTATTGCCAACCTTTGGTTCCCTTTCTGGTAGCTGAGCTGCCTTATTTGGCCTTAGTTAGGGACAATGCTATGCTTAGTCCAGGTGCTTCTTGGTGTGCCAGGTGGGTTGGTGCCCTGGGGTGGGAGTTAGTGTTCCCTTTCTCCAGGGAAAAGGGAAAGGGGGAAAGGGCAAAGGACATAAGAAGGAGGGAACTGGAAACAGAAGAGGGAGGGAAGCTGCATTTGGGATGTAAAGTGAATGAATAAATTAATGAAAAAAATACATTAGAGGGTTGTGAGGGGATGCCTCCAGAGTTAAAAGAGCTTGCTGCTCATGCAGAATCTGGGTTTAATTCTGAGCACAGACATGATGGTTCACAACCTATTATAACTCTAGTTCCAGGGTATCTAATGTCTCCTGGCCTCTATAGGCACACGTGTGATATATATATATATATATATATATATATATATATATATATATATATATATATATATATATATATATATATTGCAGATAAAACACTCACATACATAAAATAAAAATACATAAGCTTTAAAGAGTAAAACTGATGGTTGGAATGTTCAAGTTCCATGTTGTTTTTTGTTTTTTTTTTGACTTTACAAGTCCTTGAGGATTTCCTTGCTAGCAGAGATTGGTGTGCAGGGACTCTCTGATATTATATATTTCAGCACAGCTGTCTGGAAGGAAACAAAACAATTATTATAAAATCACCAACATTTGCTTCCAGGGATAAAAGGGTGAAAATGGATTTTCCAGGGTTGTATGCAGACTGTGCTCTGGGAAGGATCTCTCGACAGATGGATCCTGGGCATTGGGAAGCAGCCAATTGTCTAATCGATGCCCAAGGGGCAACCCTACATACTCATATCTCCATCAAAAGGCAAATGTGTCAACTTGAACACAAATGTTTGCTTAATGATGCAGAATTATGTAAATGATTCACTAGTGGTTTGACTATCTTTCTGGAGAAGACTATATTTGCATACATCATCTGTTGCCTGTTACTATCACAAAATGACTGAGGCTGAGTAATGACAGAGAAAAGTTCTATTTCGATCACAGGTCTGGAGAGTCGACATCATATCTCTGTATCAGTTGCTTTTCTCATTGCCCTGGAATCTGCCTATCTCTACCTCCAAAGTGTTGGGATTACAGCTGCATGCCTCAGGGTGGCTGGTAGACTTGCAGACATCATTTAGAAATCCAAGAAATAAGAGAGTATAAACAGCAAATAGGGAAACATCCAGACAGGCCATTTTACTTTATATATACTTTCTTACCAGCTTCTCCCAAATATTCTAGCATCTCATTGAACAACTTTGGCCACAGAAGTGTGGGATGGAGAAGGTAAAAACATAATGGAGTTGTTGTTGTTATATGTAGATACATTGTTTACAAGAAGTAATCCTTCTACTTAAAAACTGTGCTACAGGAGATAGCCTAGTTGAATATTCACACTGTAAGCAGGAGAATCTGAGTCTAGATCCTAAGCACATACTTGCAAGCTTTCAAAATTCAACAATGACTCCAGTGCTGGAAAGTGGAGACAGGAAGAGCCCAGACAGCTTTTGAACCAGCTACTGTAACTGATACTGAGCTTCTGGTACAATGAGAGACTCTGTCTCATAAACAAACAAACAAACAACAACAACAACAACAACAACAAAAAAAAAAAACAGTGGAGGCAAGCATACTAGTGCACACTTCTAACTCAGCACTTAAGACTCAGGTAGGTGATTCTTTAAGTTTGAGACCAGCCAGGGCTGACTAGTGGGACTCTGTCTCAACAATAGTAATAATACTAATAAGTTAATTAAACTAAAATAAGATAGAAAGAAATAAAGACACTCCAGAGATAAAGCATGCACACACACACACACACACACACACACACACACACACACACTCCTGAAGTTCACTGATTAGATCTGGCCACATATCCAGGTGGTATAGTATGCAAACACTTGGAAGACTAAGAGATCAGAATCATGTGTTCAAGGCCAGCCTGGGATATGTAATAAGATTATATCTCCAGTCCAGAAAAGCCCAGTTACTTTAGCCTTGTATTTCACATCCCCTAAGATGTGCTTAACGGCAGTCAGTGCCCATGAAACCAGATTTCAAGTTAACCTCTTAGAATCTGACAGAGATACACACAACCCTATCATCATCTACCATAAAACATGCTGCGGGTTTTAATGAGGACAATCACATTGTGCTAAGAGGGTAGAGTATGGCTCATCTCGAGGGCAGGGATGCTGTTAACACCACTTACACTTACCTCACATTAATCTCCAGTAGTCTTTACAGTTGTAAATCTATGGTCAGATAATCCCATGTATGAGTATCTTAAGATTTTGGAATGAGTTATTTTATTTTTCCTCAGCTGAACAATGTGTCTTGTGGTGGGAGAGGTGAGGATGCATTACATAAAGAGAAAGGTAATTCTGCCAGGTATGATGTACCATACCTTTAATCCTAGCCTATCCCTAGGTATACTTAGGTATAGCCTAGTGAGGTATACAGGACTTCTGTGAGTTCAAAGTCAGCCTGCTCTAAGTAGAGTATTTCAAGACAGCTGGGACTTCATGGTGAAGCCTTCTCTGGGTTCTATCACAACGAACCACCAGACTTTACTGTGAGCTAGGCTATGGGACAATTTTCCCTGCACAAGTATAGTGATATCTTTGCTTATTTTATAGGGATTTTTGGGGGAGAGGATCATCCCATTAGTTGCTTAACATCTCAGGGTCTCAGTTTCCTCTCCTATGCAAGCAGCCTTATAACAGAATTAATCTCACAGTGCAGTGGCATCATCATTAAATAAGTATATAAACCTGATTTGTGGATTGGTGGTAATTTATGTTTTTATATTTATTTTCTATTTATAATTAGTTTGTATTGAAAGTAACAAATCTTATTTATTTTCAGTTATTTAATTTTCTGTGTATGCATATGTGTAGGCATATCTATGTAAGTGTATGTGCACACAAATGCAGTTCCACAAGGTAGCCAGAAGATGGCAATACATCCACATGGAGCTGAAGATACAGGTGGTTGTGAGCCACCCTCTGTGGATGCTAGTAATGGTACTTAGATCCTCTGTAAGAACAGCAAGTGTTTTTAACTAAAGAGCCCACTCCCCGGCCTTCCCATCACCACCATTCTTTTTATTTTTATTTTTTCACTTCTATTATGTTAGAAGGTAGTTAGCCATAAACTAAGTGGAAATTATGGTTGGAATCTGAAATTTGCCCCCACAGTTTCAGGGGTTAAATAGTTCATCACCAGCTGATGATATGATTTTGAGAGGTTGGGAAGCATTTGAGTAGAGCCTAGCTAGCAAAAGCGAATCTCTGGGAAGCAAGCTTTGAGGTACATGGCTGCTGCCCACTTCCTGTCCTGCATCTACTTCCTGGTTTGAGGAAGTATTGAATAGACAGCCTATGTCTACACTATAGCCTTAAGCCATTCTCCTCACCCTGCATTCCCTACCATCTCATCTCTGCAATTCCATGGCTTTCTAGGCATCTTCTCCCACTTCTTCCCACAGATGGTGCTGTCCCAAGCTCACCCTTCCACTCCTGGTCTCAAATTAAAATTGCCAAAAAAAAAAAAAAACAAAAAACAAAAAAACAACTATTTGTATGGCTTGTCAGATCCTAACCAACATAAATTATTTTGCTGCCATTTTTTTCACATCAAATATCTCTATGCTTCATTTAGCATTCTTTATGGGTCCATTTTCTGTTGCTCTTACAGACCATGTGAGCCTAAATGATTTATCAAAATAAATTAATTTATTTCTTACAGTGTGGGAAGTTGTTAAATCCAAGGCATTTGGTAAGGGCCAGTGACGAGTCAGGGTGGTCTGCAGACTACTGAGGCCGTGAAGGACTGAACAATCCAGCCCTTAATAACAAAGCTGTTTCTGGGCGGAAGAGATTGTTCAACAGTTAAGAGCACTTGCTGTGCTTGCAGAGGAGACAGAGATGCTCCACGGCACCCTCATGGCAGCTCTCAACTGCCTGCACCTCCAGGTCCAGGGAATCTGGTGGCCTCTTCTGATCAATGGGGGACAACGGGGACAACTTTATACACATGGTACAAATAGACTCAAATAAGCAAGCACATATACACATTAAATAAATAAACATTTTTTAAAAGCTGTTCCTGTATTCCTTTATGAATGTGTTAATCCATCTGCCCATGGACTAATGAATGGATGTTCATGCTTCAGAGATCTGAACTCAAACATCTCACTCTTCAAATGCCATTTACACATGACACTGAAAACTGAGTTTCTAAAACATAAAACTTGAAGGCACATTTAAACTGCATGCTGTTTCTACATCCAGACTGATCTAGTCCGCAGACCATGGACTAAGGTGCCCTGGTCATGAGGTAGGTGGAATCAGTCCTGTGTGATACTTTTATAGGAAGATATACTTTCAGACCCAGGGCTGGAACACAGTTCTTTCATTTAGTCTAACTTGAGCTTCTGTCTTTTTGAGATGTTTTAACTATTTTCTAACCTGTCTCAATTAACTAAAGCACTGATTGAAAAGTCCCTTCGAATTAAGAATTGGTACCCAGGAAGACCTGCCCAGGCTTCAAATGAAACACCATGCTAGGAAAGGAGAGGATGCTGGGTGTGACTTTCCAAGAAGGAAGGTGACAGCGGACATCCCTCTTGTCAGATCTCATTTCTCTAAGGAATCTGGACTGTGTTTTTTTCTGGCTCCATGTCCTCTTTCAAAGTCTTTTATAACATACACTGAAGCATCTTTTAACAGACAGGGAAGTGTCCTCAAAAGATTTTGTTTTTTTCTTTTTCAAAAGGAAAGATGTCCTTTTTGTCTGGGCTGGAAACCATTAGTTATCTTCATTGTAAGACTCTTCACCTTAAAGTGACACAAGCCATGAAATACAAAGGTGCTGGATAGCTTTTAGCTCTTCAAAGGCTGCTATGTTTTCGGTATTTTGGGTTTATCTAACTGTGTGTTTAAATCTTGACCAAAGTAGGGGGAAATGCTAGTATTTTTTTTAAATAGCCCTTGTATGGTTTTGAAAATGTTTGAAACTACATTTGCTGTTCATTTGGAGAACTGATTGTACAACATCCAATTCTGATCACCATTCTTGGACATGGGAATGGTGATCTTGTCCATCAACTTGAATGGAGAAAGACAGGCCTAACAATCAGCATGTATGCCATTGTGTATGTCTGTGAAGGTGTAGCCAATAATGACTACATCATAGGAGCTGTAGTCTACTCAGGAATTTTAGCTTGACTAATTCGAAATTTGAATATAGTTTTGGCTGTGGGCGTCTCGTATGTAAGAAGAGGCCTTGTCAGAGAAGGGTGTGGTAGGGGGAGTGTTACAGTGGATGGGAGTATGTCAAAGGCAAGATACTGGAAGGTTTCACTTGGTTCTGGGCTCTTCTTTTTCTTGCTCTCTGCTTCCTGGCTGCAGTGAGTAAGTAGGCTTTACCACAAAATGCTGCTGCCATGATATACTGCACTAAAAAATATATCAGATTATGTTTTTAATTTAGAAAAATTATCTGTTCACCCCACTATCTTGCTCCATCGTGTGTGTGTGTGTGTGTGTGTGTGTGTGTGTGTGTGTGTGTGTGTTTTCATAGGTAGATAGGTAGGTAGGTAGGTAGGTACCTGCAGAAGTCAGAACAGGGCGTCAAATCACCTGGAACTGGACTTATAGGAAGTTGTGAATCACTAGATGTAGGTCCTGGGAACACAACTTAGGTCCTTTGCAAGAACAGTAATTTGTCTTAACCACTGGATCACTTCTTCAGCCCCCATCCTATCCCATCATAGCCCTGGAATTCATACTCCCTACGCTTGGAAGCTCTCAATGTCTCCCTTTAGGTCTTCAAAAATGGGTGACAGTTACCATTCTAGTGCAGGACTGAGTAAGGAGTCACATTGTCCCAACAGGAATGAAAGAGAGGCATTCACAAGGGAGATATGTTACATGATGTCCTTATTTTGAAAAGTTCCTTTTACATTCTGATCTGCCACACATGATTCAGGGAGGCCACTGGATGCACAGAGCTACTGCACAGAAGAGACAGGGAAGATCAAAATGGAGTTGCCTGTGGCATCGTTCACACTATCAAGCCAAAGCTGATCTAGAGGGAGAGGAAGGAAGAGAGAGAATGAGCAGCCAAATCTCAATTGGGCAAGCTCTGGGGAACCATAGGAAGTTTCTTTGCTTTAATGTTGTAACTGAGAGTAGCCGTATGCTTTTCATTTCCTGTGCCTGCTTTTCATAGCTTGTTCTGCCTATAAAACCAGACTCCACCATCAGCTCATTACCACACTCATCCTACTTACAGAATGAGACACTTCCCAATCCTGGATCTGCAGTACAAGCCAATTGAGATCTTTCAACTAAGACTATTACAATGCTGATGTCTGGCAGCACTCAAATACTCTGCTCAGAATGGGGAGGGGAACAGAGATAACTAACCGTGCATTTCCTCCATTTCTTAAAGCACACGCCATCGTTTCTCGCTTCAGTGGATTTAGCAATCTTTCCTGTCAAGTCAATGTCTGGGCTGTCTTTTAGAAATTAATCTCAAGAAATTAGCATTTCATGGAGCTTTTAGTATAATGTATTTCATACTCAGTAACCTGTGGGTTCAACCTGCTAGGTAAAGCATCCTGCCTGGCTTCCAGGGTTCACTGGAAAGATTGTTTTGTAATTATTATTGTGCCAACATGCTGAAAGCTATGTTGAGTAAGCTCGATCCTGTTTCCCATAGAATTTAATAAGAAGATGGTAGGATGACCTTGATGAAAATATTGTCCTGTTTTGCCATCCTGACCAGAGTCTGATAAGACAGAATAATGTTTGAAATTTCAGAAATAATTATGGAGATTAAGTACCTAGGGAGAAGGGAGACAGAAAGAGAATATTTTTTTTCTATGATTTGTTTTTCTGGCATAAGGGTTAACTCATTTTTCTTATGGTAAAATGTTGGCTCCAACTAAAGGAAGTGTTTACCCAAATATTGATCATCCGTGAATTCTGGCTTCTTCACAGTTGCTTTTGTGATTTGCACAAAACAGGAAGGTAAATTGGTTAGGAATTCATATTTCAGCATGGTGAGCTTGTGCAAACAAGAGTGAATGATTTTTGCACAATTGTGCACTGCTATCCCCCAGGAGCACAGCACCCTACAGAAACCACTCGGGAAATGCATTCTTGATTAAAGTTTCAGAGTTTACTTGCATCTACAAAGATTTAGTTTCAGTGTGAGATAGTCATAGAAGTATGGAGGGTTGTAGTCAGAAGTTAGCATCATTTCCTGGGGAGGAAAGTGAGAGTCAGAGCTGAAGAGGAGTAAGGCAAGGTCACAGTCATTAAGCATCAAATGGAACTTCAATATGCCATGCGAGGTTATGCTTTGCTTGTGTATGTATGTGAATGTATACATGTGTGTGCATATACATGGCATGTGTATGTGTGTGCATGCATATGTGTGTATCTATGTGTTTGTGTATATGGTATGCATGCATGTATCCATGTGTATTTATGTGCATGTGCCTCTGTGTGTAAGTGTATGTGTGTTTATGTGTATATGTTTGTGTGTTTATGTGTGTTTATGCATATACATACATGTATATGTTAGATAGAGGTCATCTTCATATATCTTTCCTCAGGAGCCATTCATTTGAGATAGGACTCTCTGGAATTTGGGGCTATGTAGAATAGGCTAGTTTACCCAGAAGTCCCAGAAATTCTCCTTTATATACCTCCTCAGTGCTGGGATTACAAATTCATACCCTAACCTGGCTTTCAAGTTGAGTCCTGGAGCTTAAACTCAGGCCATCAGTCTAGCATGGTAAGAAGTGCTTACTGACCAAGCTGTCTTTCTAACACTCCCCATGCTATTCCTATGCTTCACCATTTTGATTCCTGAGTATTCACTGCTCTTCTGGAGTCCCAGCAATCAGGTTAGGTGCAAGCTATATACGATTTTGGAACCCATCAGCAGATGAATTTTAAAGGCACCAAGAAATTGTTCATTGCAATATAAAGTGGTATGGATATGTTTTGAGATGTGTCTTCCAAAGGCTCCTGAACTGGAGATTTGGTCTCCAGTGTTAAGAGCTGGGTGATCTTTAAGAGGGAGCACAATGAGAATGAATCAGGCTATCATTCTGCAGGGATTGAAGCAGTGATTACAGAACTCTAATGAACTTCCACCAGAGTGGGTTGTTATAAGATGGATTCAGGCTCCCAGATCTCTCTGGCTTCCAATCTCACCATGTGATGTGTCCATCCCAACCATCACAGATATCATTCCCCACTAAAGTCCGCCTTTAGAACTGTGAAATAAGTGAACCTCTCTTTTTGTCAAATACTCAGCCTCAGGGACTTTGATTCAGCAATAGAAAAAGAACACTTGTTATGGGGACCTCAGTCAGGCTCCAATCAGGTCCCTGATCCTTGGGATTTCAATGGAAGAATTGAGGTAAGTCACACAGAAGACAGTATACAAGATAGGTAGAGTTTATTACAGAACACAGGACAGCGCAATCAAGGGCCAGAGTGAGTGATGGCCACAGGGAACATCTGCATTTCAGGAAAGCCATATATATATTTGGTAGTAGAGCTCATTTATCCAGGATTGGCTACAAGCCCACTATCTAGTCAAAGGATAGCCTTAAACTTTTGATCTTCCTACTACTATATCTAGGGTGCTGAAACTACAGACATGATCACCACGGCCTGTCTTGTCCTTTCGCTAGTTCTCTTACCAGGCATTGCAGAGGATCAATGTGTTGAGGGTAATATTTAAAAAGGCATCGTCCTGTCTGGCTTGTTCTTAAGCCGCCATGTTCCCGACTAGATGCGGCCAGAGGTCAAGACAATGCAGTCAATTCAATCATGCCAGAGAACCATAACAAAAATATATAAAGTCATTAGATTTTGACAAAATTATGAAAGAAAGATTATCAACAATTGGATATTTTCTCTTTTAATTCTTTGTAATAAATATAGAATAAAGTGGCCGTTGTGATTTCCATAACAATGACTTTATTTTAACACTCTGCGTGGCTTTTCCCAACTAAAAAGCAGTACAGGGGTAATCGAGTTTCCACATACTCTATTATCCTGTAAGACAATGGTGCAATTAAATCTAACTAAGCTGCAGGCTTACAATATATTCATCAAAGATATGAAGAGATTGCCACAGCAAACACTGTGTGCTAAAGCCATCAGAAAAATGAAGAACAGGGAATGATCTGTTTACCCAGAATGCTTTCAATGTCATAATAAGAGGAGTGTCACAAGAAAAAGAAGTTTGGTGAAAAAACTAATTTATTAAAAGGAAATAGAGGAGCATTATAAACCAACCCAGATGCAGATTATAGATAAGGTCCCTTTTCTACCAAAGCACAGATATGCACATGAATGTCTTTATTAATGTGGAAACCATTCAAATATATTAGATATTCATCTTAAAATTCATCTAGAGGCTAAGTGTTAATGTGGAACACGAAAAATGATTTTGAAGTCATAGTCTATAGAATGCTCATGAGATGAGCAGCAGATCTATTAAGACAAAGATCCTGAAGTGTCTCTGCAGCACAGGGTATCCTGTCAGCTACACACAGAGAAGTGTGCTGCTTGCTAAGACAAGATGTGCAGTCAGGAAGCAGAGAAAGAGATGAGTGTTGGTGGTCACTACCCGCTGTAATTTTTTTCCCTACTACTTAGCCCAAGCCCTATGGGATGCTCTCAGGGTGGATCTTCCCTCCAGTATTAGTTAAATTGTTTGTTACCAGAATAAAACACTATAACCAAAAGTGACTTATGAGACAAAGAGTGTATTTGGGCTTCAGTCCCAGAGGGATAAGGGTGCTTCTTGGTGGGGAAGGCATGGTGTTCGGAACAGGAAACCAAGACTCTACATCCTCAAACGCAACTGGAAGCAGAGAGAGCTAACCGGAAGTGACGCAAAGCTGTAGTAAATTCTCAAAGCTAGTCCCAGGGCTACCCTTTTTCCACAAGGCACTCCCAGGGCTACTCTTCCTCCACAGGGCGGTCCCAATGCGATCTTTACTCCGCAAGGGGGTCCCAGGACTACCCTTCCCCGACAAGGCAGTCTATCCTTCCTCCACAAGGTGGTGGTCCGAGGGCTACCCTTCCTCCACAAGGCTCTACTTCTACCACCTTCCCAAACAGTACCAGCAACTGGAGAGCAAGTGTTCAAATGTACAACTCTTGTGTTTCTGGGAGACATTCTCATTCAGACCACCACAGTGGGAATTAGTTCAGTGGACATCTGGTAACCTTACAGCTGAAAGGGTGCAGATTAGAGGATCCTCAGAGCTCCACAGCCAGCAAGTCTCTCTAAGTCAGTGAACCCCAGGGTCAGTGATCTTAGACAAGGGTGGAGTATGACTAAGGAAGGTAATTGAACACTGACCTCTGGTGTCTACACACATGTGCACCCACACACGCACACATATGTGAACATGTACAAGATGTACACTACACATATAAAAGAGCAACTGTGTGGACTTTTTTTTTTTTTATTTCAACACTGCAGGCTTTTAATCTATTAGATTTAAACATTAAGATCAATATAGAGAGCCCATTTTGTGCATATATGCTATAAGTGTAATGGACCACAGGTCTCATAACATGAAACATCCTCAAGAAAAATAAAGGCAGAAGTCCTATAAAAATGAATGCACAAACTTTCATCACCGAATTATTTACAATACCCTCCAAAGTTGAAAACTATCCAAATGTCCATCAAGCCTAGAATGCATAAACAAAACATGGCATAGACACACCACCATTTATTCATAAGTAACATAAGCACCATATTGATTCATGTTGCAACAAAGATGAACCTTGAAAACATTTATGTCAAGTGCCAGAAGGCAGCCATAAAATATTGCATACCTTATGTTCTACTTATTAGACGTTTCATGTATAAGGCAAATCTATAGATAGAAAATAGATTAGTGCTTCCCTGAGACTGGAGCCAGCAGGACAGACCCTGGCAGCTAATGATTCTAGTTACTCTTTAGAGCAATGTGAATGCTTTAACCTTTGCCTTGGCTAGTAGTTGTAACAGGGCTAGGGAATGAGTTTTCTGAAGAAACACTCACACCCCTCACTCTGTTTGAACAAAGGACCTCAGGAAACTAGAATTTCCTCAGGAATCTCATCTTGGAAGAAGAGAAAGCCTAAAGCTTGAGCCAGCTTGAGGGGAAAAAGGAAACGGAATCGACATTTGTTAGATTGCCTTACAGAAGAGACAATAATAGGTCAATTCTGGACAGGATCACTCCTAGACTAGGTCTACTGAGACTTGATTAACTCTGGCTTAGACCTAATTCTTAAAGCTACTTCAGGAACTCAAAACATTAACTTGATGGTTTTACTGTATCTCTTTGTCCCTCTTCCCAATATGGTCACATTGAAAAAATTTCTCTTTTTTATTTTTCAAGTATGTATGTATGTATGTATGTATGTACGTACGTATGTGTGTATTTAATGTGCATTGGTGTTTTGCCTGTATGTATGTTTGTCTGAGAGTGTTGATCCTAGAGTTACAGACAGTTGTAAGCTGCCATGTGGAGGTTGGAAATTGAACCCAGGTCCTCTAAAAGAGCAGTCAGTGTTCTCAACCACTGAGCCTTCTCTCCAGCCCGGTTTTCACTATTAATATGACTGTTTTAACTGGCTTATTTAAAACAGATGACAGCACCAGGAGTCATAGCATATGGCTTAAATCCCAGCACTCGGGAGGCAGAGGCAGGCAGATAACTGTGAGTTCAAGATCAGCCTGGTCTACAAAGCTAGTCCAGGACAACCAGGGTTTGTTACACAAACAGACCCTACCTTGAAAAACAAACAAAACAACAAACAAAAAGTGTCAAAATGGGCTTGCTAGGGCATCGTCTATGACCCTAATTATGGTAACAAATGCAAAGTCTGTTGATATATCACAAACTATTTAAATAAATATTTTAAACAGATGAGTATCATGGTAAAGTCGGATCACAATAAGGCTATGAAAACCATTACAGAAAGCCAAGCAATCTCAGTTTATGACTTGGTTCTCACTCTATTTACCATTTTAGTCCAAATATATTTTTTCTACTCCAGACCCCACTCCTTTTCTCCACTTGAAATATTTTCATTATATTTGGTGGAACTCAAGGCCAGCCCCAAATAAATCTCTTCCTGACCCCTCCTTTCCTTCCACATTCTCTCCAAACTCCTGCTTTAGCTGAAATCCAAGCTTTCTCCGAACCAGTTCCCTCCAGATTGTTCAATGATTGATATTTTATTTTACATGTGTTTTATGCTTCAAGACCTGTGAGTTTCCTAAATTATCAGTTTTCTTAAGTAGTTGACTAAATATTTTAAGTAGCCATCCTGGCAGGAATGAGGATATTCTAAACAGACACTCGTGCCCCTCATTGGACTATAAAAACAAAGGGTCCTAAGAAATTGAAATTTTCCAAGGAATTTGAGGCTGGGAGAAGGAAATAGCCTGGGAGTCTTGCGTTAGCCTTAGGGAAAGTTTTCTCTGGGAAAAGAAATTGCACACAGTTCTAAGACCTTGTCCAATGACCTTACAAGAAGGATTAGGGCTGAGGCAGTGCAGGGACCACGCCTCTGACCAGCACTGCTTAGTTAGGCATATCTTTTGCCTTCCATTTAAACCTACTTCCAATCAGGACTCTAAGATTGATTTAGGCAGACAAAGGATGGGATTCACTGGCCCACTTTCTTCATTTCTCTTCCCAGTGTGGCCATGTTAAATAAATCTCCCTTCTTTCTCTTTTGCTATCTTTTCTCTTTAATTGGCCTATTGAGGATCATGCTGAGCCTAGCTTATTATGGCTTACAGGGCCCAGGCTTTGACTCCCTATAATATCAGCTTAAAATCAGCTTCCATTTCCATCCCAAACTAAACCTCATTCCCAACCACAGAGACACCATCCGTACCCACGGGAACAACCCAACACAGCTGTAATTCTCAACACTGCCCATTCCTTCTCTCCCAAAGCCTTTCTGTGACTCTTCATGGGATGTCATACAGTTTATGTCTGAGGCGGCAAGGTCATCAAACAGGCTCCACCCACTCTGGAATCTGACACAGGACCGTTTGAGCACAGAATTTCCATGTTTCATGTATTCACTCTGTAGTCTAAGAAGGGTCTTCCCACTCCTAATGGCTTTCCTCTTGGATCCATAGAATCTTACTCAAAAGAGAGACCCATGGCAAGAAGCAGTTCAACACTGAGTTTTGCAAAGCCTGAAGTCCAGGACAGGAACTCTTATCTGAGCCAGGAAATCCTACTGTTCTTACACTATACCATGAATAAACATATTAAAAAGGTTCTGGGTTTGGTGCTCAAAAGGACCCAGTGACAGACATTCATCTTTTATGAGCAAGTAATCAGAAGAGATGTTAATGGTATAGACAGACAGACAGCATCAAAACCTGTTCCTTTCTTCCAGGGTTGGGAGGAAGTAGGGTGGGGAGGAGATCGAGAATATTCTCTTTTTGGCCCTCAGTTGTCTGTTGCTGGAGTAACCAGTGACTGATCAGTTGAAAGAATATCAGATAATAGAAAAACATTCTCTTTGGCTGGTCATGACTGAGGGTTAGGGAAGAGGGCAGGGGGAGAGTCTAGAGAAATAAGTGACTTTGTTTCTGGAATTTTCACGGATCAACTGAAAAGAAGGAAGTATTCAAAAGGGCACAGCCATGGCCAGCAATACTTATGACATAAAACCAGCTCATTGTCTGGTTTTGAAATGAAATGTCTTTTTTCTTGGAACTTGACAGTTGAACATTAGAAGTTCCAGCAGAGAGTCGTCTGCAGCCACTCTCCTTCAGCATCCTTTAATCCTCTCTCAGGTTGCCTTTGCTTTGGCAAATGCTTCTTGCTGATATGAATCAATAACAAAAGGTATAAAATTGCTCCTCAGATGTTAAAACAAAGTGTCTAAAGAATCACGATGATATAACATTTTTTTTTATTAGATTCTTTAAAGAAACATGACAGCACACTCTTTTTGCACGACCCGTGAGGGCATATTATTGCCTTTCAATTCATCAGCCTGGGTTCCTGGATCTGCCCTGATGACTGACCCACCACAAACTATCATTAATAAAGTATGATGTGTTTTAGATACAAAACACTGAGACTACTGCCTGTCTGGAATACAAATATAAATGGTTGCCACAGTTTATCTGCACTTGCCAATTGAGTAGGCTTAGACGCACTGTGGAAACACTTTCTGGGTGTATCTGTAAGGACATTTCCAGAGAATTTTAACTGAAGAGGGGAAGAAAAATCTTCTCTGGATGTAGATGGCACTACCCCATGGGTTGGATATCAAGAAATAAATTGGAGACAGTGAGCTAAGCACCAGCATTCGCCTTCTTTTTGACTCCAGATACAATGTGACCAGCAGCTTCAAGCTCCAGTTGCCATGTCCCCCCCCACCCCCCACCATGACAGAATACACCCAAAACTGTAAGCCTGAATTAAACCCTGCCTTCCCTAAGTTGTTTTGGCCAGATACTTTTGTCACAGCAACAAAAAAGTAACTAATACAACGAGAAAAGTAGCTGATGCACTGCTCATAGAAAATTGATTGAATAAATTACAGTGAATACATATACGGTTCTGTAAATCGATAAAATAAAGAGAGTGAGGAGCTGGTAATATGGCTCAATGAAAAAAGGGCATGCGGTCAAGCAGAGTTTAACACTCAGGACCCACATGGTGGAAGGAGAGATACGGGAGAGAAATTCCCACAAACAGTTCCTTCATCTCCAGACATTTCATAGCATGTGTATGGAATATATGTGCATTTGCATGTGTACACGTGCATGTGCAAACACACACACACACACACCATAAATAAACATAAAAACAAAAATTTAAAGAACCTAGGGAAGAGGTCCATGAGCTGATGATCAGGTATTTTCTGTGACACACTGTGAGGCAAAGTTAAATAGTATACAAATGATTATCATAGTTCCTTATGGACAAAACAGAGAAAGGGGGTTAATTTGGCTTGTGATGTTCATTTACGTAAAGAAATACTGGCAGAGTGTAGCAGAATCTAATGAGCCAGTTTACCTACAAAGGATGAACATTAAAGGCATGAGGTAAATGAAGGAACAGGAAGAAGTGCTGACAACTCTTAGAATCTATTTTTTTTTTTTTTGTAGAGTACTAACCCCTCAAAGCTTCATTAGGTTCCATACTCAAAACGTAGAAACAGATAAACTCAACCAGGATACCAAATGCAACACTCAGACCAGGATATAAGCACACACTGACAAGGTGAGGGTAAGGAAGGAGTGACCTGGGTCACTTTAGCAAACAATGTGTTGATTAAGTATCATAAGGCCAAAAAAGAGATTTCTACTGTGAAATTGTTACCAGTAACTCCGATTCTCACAAGAGACTGGTTTGGAAATTCTGAAAACAATATATCTTTATAGAAGAATCCAACAAAGAAAGAAACAAGCAAAATGAAGACAGCCAATTATTCCTGTGTGGGGAAACCAAGGAGCACGTTTCCTTCACATCACACAATGGAAGGCCAGGATGATGCTTGGTGGGTTTGGGATGAATGTGTGGAAAGAAAGGGGAATATTTGTTTCATTGGCTCTGAATCTATTCTGTGTAATTACAGAGGGAAAAGAGAAAGTCTGCAGTAAAGAAATCTTACAGGGGTGGTGGTGAGAAGGCTCAGCAGTTAAGATCATTTGTTCTTCCAGAGGGCCTGGTTCAGCTCCGATTACTAGCATGGTGGCTCATACCCAATTCTAATCCTCATTCCAGGGGAGGTTAAAGCCCTCTTCTGGCTTATGTGGGAAGTTCATATACATTCATAGACATTCATGCAGGTAGAATACCCATAGCACAAAGTATAGTAAATCTTTAAAACATTTTTAAGAAAGAAATTCAAGAGACACCACCTTACCCATCTGATCAGAATGAACATCACATGTTCTAAAACAGATAAACAGCAATGTTCCAGATACAACACACTAAAATAATATAGCAATTCTGTGACATTGCTGAAAAATGCCCAGCCTTCATCTAGTAATGAGAAAACTCCAGATGAATCGTTTTGAGAGCATTCTACAAAGTAAGTGACTAGTAGAAGTCTTTCCAGAAGTGGTGTCAGAGCTGGGGAGAAATTTCAGTAAGTATAGAACTGAAATACTATATACTATAGGTATGTGCTAAAAGACCTTACCTTTATCCCAAGAACCAATGGAAATTAAAAAAAAAAAAAAATGCCCGGCACGTCACAAATGAGTAACTCCAGCACAGAGGTTGTAGAGACAGGAGGATGGCTGGGGCTCATTGACTGGCCAAAGAGCCAAAGAAAAAAAATGCAGACCAATGAGAGACCTTGCCATACCAGACAAGGTGAACTATTCCTGAGGAATACCTGAACACCTTCAGGAAAACATACATACACAAACACACACAAGCACATGTGAACACACACGCACACACATACACACACCCCAGAAACTGTTCCTTACCAATGAAATGACAAGGTAAGGCTAAGACATTATAGTCATCTGTGGAGATGAACAACAGTGATCAATTCATGAACAAGGTAAGACTGTATACTAGACAAATTTAAATAAGGTCCATAGTTTTATAGTTACATTTATTTACACAATAATTTCAATGACAGTTTTATGTGTCTAATAATTGTGCCATAGTCAAAACCAGCTGCCACAGTAGAAGTAACTGGAGGATGTAAAAGAATCCTTTGGAAATCAAAGGGCAGTTTCAACTAGGAATATGGCTTAGCTTCTTTCATGTTATAGCTGCGAGCTGATTGCTGTATGTGAGTTTTGAAGGGTAGTCTTCTTTTTTATATTCTGATGGCTGTGTTTAAGAATTTCAGAAACTAAGCTTGGAGCTCTAGAAGTTTTCTAAAATTCCAGACAGGGTGGGAGAAAGAAGAGAGGTGAGGAGAATAAGCGTGTGTCTCAGAAAAGAGAGTAGAAACACAAGAGTGGCCACTATGAACTGCCAGTAGCATTTGTAACGTGCAGACATCAAAAAATAACATCCTTTGTCAAAAGGCATTTACTGTACTTCCAAACCTAGAAGTATACCACTAGCTGTCATCATTGTGGCTACAGAGCTTGGCATGAGGTCCAATTCTCTACTAAGATAAGATAACAAATAACACACAAAGCCATCTTCAGCTCTGATAACACAACCATGTGCCTCGATTCATGTTGTTGAATGTTGTTTAGGGGAGAAGTCAGAAGAGACGGAATCCAGATCACAGCCATGCTTTAGGGATGAGAACACAGGGACTTTGCTCAAATATCAACTCACCTGACTATCCTATGACCCCCATTTAGCCCAGGGGGCTTCCATCCTTGCCCTTGGTCTCCTGTCTTGGAATATCACATATCATTGAAGGTACTATAATGAGACACTCAGGTGTCTATCCACAACTATTATGAATTTAGTCAAGCGTCACAGAAGCATCAAAGAACATCTCATCCATTTTTGAGGTAGAGAAAGAAAAGCTCTAGACAGAGTTCAATTAGAAAGGAATCCAAACTGGATAAGAGTTAAATTCCATCTCGGCCAAGTGAGGCACAGACTTCACAGCTGTGACCTTCCGTTGTAATTGTCAACCGAACACAATCTAGAATTACCAGTGAAAGGAGTTTCAGTGGAGTATTGCTTAGATCAAGATGGCCTGTGAGCATTTGTATATGGAATTATCTTGATTGTATTCACTATGGTGTGATGACCTGCCCACTGTGGGTGGCATCAATCCCTAGGCATCCTAACCTGGGTAGGAGTAAAGAAAATTAGCTGAATGAATGCAAACATGCATTTTTCCCCTCTCTGCTCCTGCCTGTAAATGAGACCAGCTGCTTTATGTTTTTACTGCCTTTACTTCCCCATAACAATGGACTCAAACCTAGAACTGTGAGCCAAATAAACCCTTCTTCCCTAAGTTGCTTAGGTCAGGGTTGTTTTATCACTGCAACCGAGAGGAGCCTAAACAGCAGCTCAAACTTGGCATGTTCCTTTAACACAGCAGGGCAAGAGTGATGAGGGGTTGTCAAAGTTCAATGTCCAATATTCAACTTCCCATTTCTAAGCCTATTTGGGACAAAAAGATCTTCTCAAAATGTTTGCATAGCTCTCCCCTCCAGTTCTCTTGATTATCAGCCCCCTTCAACCCCCTCATCTTTTATCTTTCCACATAATTATTTTATCTATGAATATTTGATGACAGTTTGCAAGAAATCCACTTTCAAAAGCCCTTTTCAGAATGTGCCTCTGAGTTTAATAATCGTAATGGGCTAGCCTATTTTTATGCTGAACAGCTCAAAGTCTCGTTATACACTCAAGTGAGCTTATTTGTTTAGAATCGCAGTCTCAGCAAAGAGAGTCACTTAAAGGACTCCTCTCGCTTTTTTTCCCCCAGCTCTAATAATTGTGATATTCATTGATGAATAACTTCAAAAGAAAAATCAACTTTTAAATAATCTTTGAACCCTAACTTTTTTCCATAGCATAATTTTTAAATTTGTACCCCAAACAACAATAACAAATGCTATATCCTTATAGAGACACCATAATTTTTAGGTATGATATTGCTGTTGTGTCTGAAAAAGAGCACCTTTTTTTTCTTCCATAAATTAAAATATTTTGTGGAGGATAATTTCTTCTTTTAAAAAAAGTATAACAATTTGGGCTGGTAAGATGGCTCAGTAGGCAAAGGCACTTATTAGCCAAGCTTAATGACCTGCGTTTCCTAGGTAGAAAGACAGAACTAACTTCTGAAGTTGTCCTCTGAACATCACACTCAGGCCAGAGCACATATTCAGCCACACACATAGACCATGCACACATATAAATAAAAACGTAATAATTTAAAACAATACGACAGTTTGAGAGTAAGGTTGAAGCTTCCTGATACAGTGCTGGTCTAGCATGCATGAAGAAGTCCCAGTCTAGATCCTCAGTACTACCAAAATAAAATAAAGTAAAATAAACAACTTTATTATCTGGTTAGTAAGACAGAAAGACACACGCACACACACTCACATTGAACTGAACTTACTACAGTGACTATTTATCACTCTGTTATGCAATGCCCTGTAACAAATTCTGACACAGAGACAAACGGAGATCTGGATGAGAGCATGAAAACATTGAAAGGCTGAATAGGACCAAGAGATGAATGCTGGCAACCAGGGTCTCTCCCCCCTCTCTCTCCTGCCCACCCATCTTCAAATCTCTCTTGTCATCAATCTATATATACAAGGTGTTGAACTACTACATATGATGTGGTATCCAGTGCCTTTAAAGAGTGTTCAATATTTTTTTCCAAGACCAAGCCTGATACCTCTCCTTTTTTATATATATATATATATTTTAGTATTCTTTTTAGTTTTTTTATTAATTTATTTTATAGATGTCAGTTCACTGTGATTGTCATCAGGCACACCAGAAGAAGACATGAGATCCCATTACAGGTAGTTGTGAGCCACCATGTGGTTGCTGGGAATTGAACTCAGCACCTCTGGAAGAGCAGTTGCTGCTCTTAACCGCTGAGCCATCTCTCCATCTCCTCTCCACCTTTTTACTTGTATCTTTTGCCAAGACTCAAAGGGATCGCAGTCTTACTTTCCTCTTGAAATTCTGCATTTAGATGTCTGCTAGCTTAAATAAAGTGTGCGTCTTACAAAGATTTTTCCATTTCATGGGTACAGATCCCATCCCAGCTCTTTGTCCTTGCCACTGCAGAGCTTGGAACTTTACCATACATGCAGAACAACATCACTGAAAAATATAAGAAATTAACAGAAGTGGGAAACAAAAACACCATCATTAGAATTCACCTTGGAGAAGTAAATAGAAGCAGAAAAGAAAGAACACAGAGCACTTGAATGGATGCTCACTGTGATGCAGAGTCACATGACTTTCTACTCAGTTCCTGTCTCATTACTTACCTTTGCAACGAGAAATAAATATAAGACTCTAAATGCTGCTTAGTTAGGCTGAATGTAAAATATTTTAATATCCATCTATAGGCAATACCTAGGATATAAGCCATCTTAGAGCATAAGTATTCAGACTCCATGAATATAAGCATAGCACCAGACCCATATTTTAAGCTCAATATTTTCTCTTCTTTCTTTACTACTCTCTAGCTGTTGGGAAAATTAACAGAAGATATCAGTGGGCCAAAGTTCCTAATACATTAAATAGAAGATGTAACTGAGTTACAACAGTTGTACATGTATAGACATCAGAGACCCATGAAAAGGATATAGTTAGATTAAACTAAACTTCCAGAGAGGAGAAACTCTGGAAAGTGAGATATATCTACCAAAAAGCAGAGTCTACAAACATGGGTGTGGTAAATGGGGTTGTAAAATGGATTTTCATACCTATGGCAGGCAGGCAGAAAAGCAACTCTCAGGGTTCATTCAGCCCGAGACATCCTGTTCTTCTTTCCCTGGGTGAAGGAAGCCTCTCTCATGCTGTGAAGACCCTCTAACTAATAATGTCAGGCTACTCCTGAATCAACCCCTTCCATAAACCCAACTGATGAAGTATTTTTTTTTTTTTTACAATGCCACCAAGTTTTTTGTTTCATAGAAAAAATGAAAACTGAAGCCTAGGAAGAATCTCTCTCTCTCTCTCTCTCTCTCTCTCTCTCTCTCTCTCTCTCTCTCTCTCTCTCTCTCTCTTCCTCTTCCTTTCCCTCTACTCTCTCTCTCTCTCTTCCCTTCTCTATCCCACCTACTTCCTTTTATATGTGTGTACACATGTGTGTATGTGTGCCCAAGTCATTATTTGTGTGTGCCCATGTAAAGGCCAACCTTGGAAGTTGAACCCCAGGTGTCCTCTGTCTTACTTTTGGAGACAACGTCTTTTGATTACCTAGAACTCACCTAGTAGGGTAGACTGGCTAGCCATTGAGCTCCGAGGATACTCTTGTCTCCACCTCTTAATGCTGGTATTACAAACAAACCCCACCACACTCGGATTTTTACTTGGGTGTTGCCAACTCAGGTCTACAAACTTGTGTGGCAAATACTTTACAAACTGAGCCTGCTCCTCTGCCCAAATTGATATTATTTTAAAAAGCCACTCTTGTTAACCAAATTCTTCTCTTAGTTGACCATGTTGATCATGCATCCCTTAATGATGCTTTGGAGTGTTTGGTCCATGTACATCTGCACTGGGTATGCAATCTCCCACGTTTTATTTACCATTTTCATGACCACATGCCTGAGGTCACTTGCTTTTGCTCCATGTGTTCTGTCTCCTGTTATATCTATGTAAAGCTAAGTTAAGGTACCTTATTCAAAGGGACAGGTAATACCTATCTCATGTAAAGCTTTCTGGGTGTCCCTATGAGGCTACTGAGTTTACTATGTTAGATTCAAGAAGAAACACCAGATCTCAAATGGTGGGTTATTCTGTATTTGAGTCAATTACTTTATCAAATGTACTAGCTGGGTCCTGAAGAGATATTAAAAATGTTCCTATGGTGAGTAGCCTCCAATACATTGGAGCCATGAGAAGCAGCTCTTTTTTAGATATATCTTTTGAATTCTTTAAATCATTATAGAAAATTTCTGCTATCTCTGAGAGACACAATTATACTTTTGTTTTGAAATGGAGGAAAAAAAGAAATGAAAAAAAAAAAGAATCTTGGTTTCTATCAGTTAATACAAGTCTTAAATTAGAAAAGCTGCTATGCCTGATATCCTGGGTCCTGATCAAGAAGAGAAAACACCCATTGTCCACTGTTCTTTTGCACAAAGCTCAAGTAGAAGAGATTTCTTCCTTATGAGTTCCTTGTGGTCATGACCACAGTTCCATACAATAGGTTAAAATGATAGTTTGTATCCTGTGTTTTTGACCAGAAGGGGAGTCAGGCATTTGACTATGTATAAATTTATCCTAACAAAATATTACAAAATCTAATCTGTGATGGTTAGTGATAACTGTGCACTTGACAGAATCTAAAATCACCTGGGATATGAGCCTCTCCTCAAGCCTCTACGGGATTGTTTTTATTTCATTAATTAAGGTGAAAAGATCTACACAGCCTGGAGGGCACCGTTCACTTGGTAGGTGATCATGGGCTATAGAAGAGTTGGGCTCTGCTAAGCATGCATTTGTTAGTCTCTTTTTCCAAGTGTGGACATAATGTGAGCAGCTGCCTGAAGCTCCTGCTTCTGTGAAATCCAGGCCACAATGGACTATAACCCAGAACAGTGCACTATAATCACCTCTTTCTCCTTTAAAGTGCTTTTTGTCAAGAGCATTTCATTAGAGCAGAAAAAGGAACTAAGACAGTGCCCGGCGTCCCTTGGCCATTAGAGCACAGGGGATTCCACACAATGTCTAAACTCTGCTACTGTGCTCTGCCATTCCCCTGGCGTGAGTTTTCTAAGACAGTGTTTTATGGCCCTCTTTGGAGGAATACTTCTTTTGAGAGTACAGCTGTCCTCTCTTGGCTGCTTCCATCCACAGCCTGCTGTAGCTGGTAAGATAAGAACCCCCACTCCTCCCCCAAACACCACCCCTGGTTCAGGGATAAATGTTGCTCAACGGAACTTGGCCTTGACAGGTGAGAGGTGATTGACAAAGAGATACTGAAATGTTTACCCTCATAAAGGCCATGGCAGGGGAGGGAGTCACTGAAAAATGTGGTGATTTTATTTCTCACCTAGGGGTTAAAAGTATAAGTACATCTTTTTAAATGCCTACATGATAAATGCAAGAGTCTTTTTTTTTTTTTTTTTCACATAAGTATGCTTTC
This sequence comes from Arvicanthis niloticus, assembly GCF_011762505.2. Lineage (NCBI taxonomy): Eukaryota > Metazoa > Chordata > Mammalia > Rodentia > Muridae > Arvicanthis > Arvicanthis niloticus. Next base: position 48,814,881 of record NC_047665.1, on the reverse strand, counting down.
AAAGAATTCAGGGCAGAGTGAGGTCACAGTCTTCAGAGAGAAAGAACTGAGGGAGGTATATCTAAGAAGAAGCATTCTGGCCTTTTGCTTTTTAGACAGACTGCTGTATAGGCTAGGCTGGACTTGCTGTATAGCCAGTGATGTCTTTGAGTTTCTGGTTCTCTGGCTCCCACATCTGAATAATGGAATTACAGAAGTGGGCTCTATGTCCAGTTTGAAGCAGAACCTAAGGCTTCCTACTAAAGCAAACATCCTACCAATTAAGCTACATCTCTGTTCCAGTTTGGTTTCTATGGCTGTGACAAAATACTCTAACCAAAGGCGACTCGGGGAAGAATTTATTTGGCTTATGTTTCTAGGTCACAATTTGTTACTGAGGGAAGTCAGGGGAGAAACTCAAGCACAGACTTAAAAGAGAAGCCATGGAAGGTCATTGATTGATAGCTTGCTCATGTTTAGATAGTTGTTTAGAAAGCGAGGGCTATGCCTAGGGGATAGTGCTGCTCACAGTGGGCTAGGCCCTTCTATAGCAATCAAACTAATCCTCCACAGATGAGACTACAGGCTAATCTGATCTGGGTAATCCCCTCACTTCCAATTCCCCTTTCAGATAATTCTAGGCCAGTGGTTCTCAACCTGTAGGTCTGGACCCCTTTGGGAAGAAGAGGGTCAAATAACCCTTTCACAGGGGTCTCATATACATCTTGCATATCAGATATTCACATTACGACTTATAACAGTAGCAAAATTACAGTTATGAAGTAGCGATGAAAATTTTATGGTTGGAAGCAACCACACGAGGAACAGTATTAAAGTCTCAAGCATTTGGAAGGTTAAGAACTACTGCTCCAGGCCATGCCACGTTGACAGCTGACAGTTTAAACCAAGGAGGACAATCTTCAACCATGTCTTAGCTTCTCAGTCTTTTTTTTTTTTTTCATTCAAATGCACTGATGGCTTTTCTGGTGATTTCACATTTAAATTTGCCAGCTACAATAGTTTTGATTATGATTTTAAGTAGACCTTTTATTTTCCTACAAACATTTAGATTGCCTTGAGCACCCGAAAATGGTTCCCAATGCCTTATGCCACAGCCATGCATAAGATCTCTATATACTAAAATTAGTATTCTTTCCTGACATCCTGTTTTTAAAAAAGTAACAGAAACATAAAACAAAATACAATAGCTGCTTACATGGAGCAGGGAAAGAGTTATGGCAAAAATTAATTAATTAATTAATTAATTAATTAAAAATGAGGAAGACAGACTACCCAGATGTTTGTTTCCCAGTACATGTGACACACTAAAGTTTAAATCACTGGTGAGAAATAAGTTCTCAGAAAAAAGAAAAAGAAAGAAAAGAGGCTCAACACTAGAATTAGAATAAGTTGTATAAAAGTCAGCATCTGAGTTGGTATGATGGCTCAGCAAGTGTAGGCACTTACCAGCTAACCAGAGTAACTAAGTTGGATCCTTAGATACCTCGCTGTGAAGGAAGAGAACCAACTCACACACATTATTTCACTTTGCCTTCTATACATACACCATAGCATGCATATATGCATATATATTATGGTGTCTGCATACACACACACACACACACACACACACACACACACACACACTGTGGTGGTTATGCTTGGCCCAGGGAGTGGCACTATTAGGAGGTGTGGGCTTGTTGGAGGAAGTGTGTCACTGCAGGGATGGGCAATGAGATCTTCCTCCTAACCACATGAGAGCCAGTCTTCTAGCAGCCTTCAGATGAAGATGTAGAACTCTCAGCTCCTCCTGCACCATGCCTGCCTGGAAGCTGCCATGTTCCTGCCTTGATGACAGTGGACTGAATTTCTCTACCTGTAAGCCCCAACTAAATGTTGTCCTTTTAAAGAGTTGTCTTGGTCATGGTGACTGTTCACAGCAGTAAAACCCTAAAACACACACACACACACACACTAAATGTTTTTAAAAGAGAATTAATTTCAGATTCAGTCATTAGAACCTGAAAATTAATAAAGGAAAAATATGGATGAGTAACTGCATCCATATAGCTGGAAAGATTAAGCTATGAGTACATAAAAATAAATACTATAAGATATATGTTTACATATGCAAATGTGGCTCTAAATGCACACACATATGAGCTGTTTTTCTGCAAAATACACAAGAATAGTCCTGCATTATCAGACACATAATTTCTTATGGGTCTTTCTGACTTTTTGACTTGCTAGGAAGGTCCTGCTTGTATTTTTCCTGGTTAGATGATTCTCAGAGTAGAAAACCTCCTGTGGGATTACAATCACTTCAAGGACAAAAACTCCTGGAAATACATTCAACCTGTAGCCACCCCAGCAGAACCAAGGTATCTTGGAGAGAGGTATGTGTCTCTTCCTTCCCTATCAGATCATTGAAAACAATGGTCCAAAAGAAACGGAATGTCCCCGGGAGTCCCATGCCAGGTAAAGGAAATGAAACGGCCCGAAAGACAAACTTGCCTGCCCCCCACCCCCAGGAAGAGATTTTAGGAAGTTGTCCATCTTCTTTCTTCCACTCTTCAATATTTGCCATTTTTCTCTCTCAATATACCTGCTCTCAATGCATTCAGTATGCTTATGCCTTGTCGGTGCTTTCTTATATATGAGACAATGAGCTCAGAGGCCCCTGGATCTGGTGTGGCATCCTGGTAACTGGCTGCCTGGGATCCTAGTATATTCCCTCACAACAATGCCACCTTTAAACTCAGCAAGAGTCAGGAAAAGCTTCAAAGAATTCATCAATTAGACCTCTGTATCTGTCCTTCCCAGTGGGGCCAGATTGAGTTCATCTTCTTTCTCTGCTTTTTGAGATGACTTACCCATTCGTTGACCACAGTGAGGCTAGGTGGTCTGCGCATGTGTAGCTGACGCTAGGTTCTTAGGGATTCCCGGCCTCAGCTCTGCTCCTTCACGCTTTGGAGAGGCAGGTTAGGACTGGTTCCTGCTGTGCTAAATTATGGTTCAGCATGAGGAAACTAAGACAAATGTCCAACGAGGAAGGGTGCTTTAGGAAGTACCAGATTTGCCTGTAAGGACAAAATGTTCGGAATACTAGAAGGCTGCTACGTTGTGTGTGGGGCAGAAATCTCGCGGGCGGGGGGGAAGGGAGGGAGTCCGGAGACAGAGTCTCAGGGCGGTCCGGCACCAGAGCTTCCCGCGCCACCAGCTGAAGATCCCACATTCACGCAGCTGTCGGTGGGCAGGCCGGCGGCTGCATCGGCAAGGTTCCAGGGTTCCAAAAGCTGGAAATCAGGCGGAGAGACCATGGACACGTGGAGTCCGGTTTTCCAAAGCTTTTATTGTTCATGACATGGTGAATGGATGCAGGTGTTGTGCGCTTCCCCCGCCAAAGGCCAGGGGAGACCAGTCTTATAGGGAAGGGAGAAAAGGGAGGGAATAACTTAATTAGCTACGCCCCTGGCCTTTTGATAATTCATTAATATTTAAATCTCTGGAGGTAGAGACTTGTTAATCACGCCCTCTACCTGTCCTACGTGACTGAAAATAACAGGTTAAATGGAGTTACCTCGTCCAAGGCCCAACAGTTGTGCTTCTGGACAGACAGACTTTGCTGGACAAAGACCATCTGGTAGGACATTTCCTATGTTTCAATTCCATTTGCTCTTAGACATTTCTGTTAGGGATCAGTCACCCTGCCAGTGACTGTGATATTTACGTAGCTTCAGGTCTAGATGATGTTGAAGCTTGTCTTTTCATCTTTGTTTTATGAATTTGATATTTTCTTAATATTTCTTAATATTCTTAATTTTTTTTAGATTTACTCTTTGAGCATTTCATACGTGAGTACTGTATTTACATCATTCTCCTCCTTGCTCGAATTCCTCCCATAACCCTGCTCTTCAAATTCATGGCTTCTTATTCTTTAATAAAATGTATCGCATATATGTATTAATATACTGTGCTAGAATCATTTAGCCTTGTTCACACCTGTTTAGGGTTGCTCTCACGGAACTGTCTAATCTACCTGAGGTCTGTCCCTGTAGAAGACTGATTCTAACTCTTCTCACCCCCCATCAGGTGCCTGTAGTTCTTCTATGGGAGAAGCCCTGTGAGAACTGCCCCATCCATGTTGCCATGCCAACTTACATGGACATGTTTTAGATATTGTTTAGGCAGATAAATTTTGAGATTTCCTGGTTGCAGCTTCTCTGACATATGGATAACAGACTTTCTCTCAGCAGACATTGTATCTTGGTCCTGAGGCTCAAATAATCTTTCTGCTTCCTCTCAGTGATGTTCCTCTGAGCCTGAGTTATAGGGGTTGCTTTGCAGATAAATCAGTTAGGGCTGATTACCCCAAAGTTAGGTGTTGTCTGCATTTTGATCACTATGGCTCAGCTATATTCATTATCATTTGTTGTGCTTTTACATTTTTATTACATTTTCTCTACTTTATTACTTCAAACACCCTTATGCTCCTTCAGGTCTAGATAATATTGAAGTTTGTCTTTTCATCTTTGTTGTTATCAAATTGTTGTCTCCTTTCTCCTGAAAGTTCAATAACACATATACTGGGGTTATGTTGTTGTTTTGTTGGATAGTAAAGTTTTACCTTTTAATAACTTGACGTACTATTTATTCCTCAATGGTTATAATATTGATAAAGGACCATTGAGGGAAAGTCCTTCTGGTCAAGCAGAGAGAATCTCTGGCCTGGATGAAGACCTAACATTCCTGTTGGGCTTGAACAATAGCCTGACTAAGGGACCATCTTTATGTGGGGAGGGACCAAATCTAAGCAGGTCCCCTTACCATAAGCCACATTAAAAAGAGGGCAGCATAATTATTTCTTTAAAGAGATCTCATACTTCTCCCTAGAGTTCCAGCTACCGAGCAGAATCTCTGTAAACCACCATGAGGTTGTCATGAGGTTTACTGGTTTGCACCTTTCTCAGAGAGGAATGGTATTTCCCTTGTCTCTTTCAGATGCTACTCCAGAAACTAAGTATGCCTCCTCTGGAGCTTGGCTTGCTTGATATTTCTCTAAAGCTCTCCTTCTGCCTGCCATGTGACTGACCTTCATGCTGGCTTGACTCAATGGGAATGGCATATTTATCTTCCTTCTCTCTTCCATTCTCTCCCATTGGGAAGCAGCAAATATTATAACCTTGGGCTTTTACTTCCCTTTTAACAAAACCTCCCTCCAGTTTCTGTTTATTGATGATTCTAAGAACCTCAAGAGTGGACTCCAATTTCTTAAGTATTATCTGATAACCATAAAGGGACTCCCAGACTTTCTAGTAGCGCTTCCTGGTGCTATTCTCTTGAAAACTCTCAGAGCTGAAGCCTGGGATGAACATAAACATGGATCTGTGTATCTTCTGTCTGCAAGTTCCATAGTTCTGCCCGGCCCCGGCTGCTCTTCAGAGCCCAAGTACATCTGTTTCACACATGTTCCTCCCTTGTAGGAATTTATTATGAGAACAAGTACTTGTCACCACGTCATAATCTACTTTGAAAAGGAAGAAGTTACTCCTCTTTTTATATTTGGGACTTATTATTATTATTAATCACACAAAGCTTTCATATGACATCCAGTTGAATGCACAAAACAGAAGGCAGGTGCACAAATGGTCCTCCACCATTCCTCCAACTTTTTTCCCCAGAAATCTCTGTGGCCGAGTATATTATGAGCTTCAGGTGGGGTCTTGTGTGTATTTATACAGCTCCTTATTTAAAACAGTGGTTCTCACCCTTCCTAATACTGTAACCCTTTTATACAGTTTCCCTATACTCTGGTGACCTCCAAACATAAAATTGCTTTCATTGCTACTTCGTAACCTTAATTTTGTAGATGTTATGAAACCTAATGTAAATATCTGATAGGCAGGAGATCTGATATGTGAATCCTGTGAAAGGGGTCGTTTGATCCCCAAAGGAGTAAAAATCTACAGGTTCACAACAGCTGGTTTAAAAGGAAGTGTATTACATACACAATTGTGCATGGCTACATTTATTTAAAACAAGACCCCGATCCTCATTCTTTCCCTGTTTTTGCTAGATGGTTCTCAATTTTATGGATACGTCATTTTATATTCATCCAATCTGTTTGTGATTGGCATTTCAATAATTTCCAGTCTTATGCAATTATAAATAATGCTGAGAACATCAGTCATTGCCAGAGTGTTGTTGAGACTCCAAAGAGTAAGATTTTTGAGTCAAATGGAAAATCTTTTTATTAGGTATCTTCATTTCTCTACAATTTTACATGTTATATTGTATATACTTTGAATAAACAACCATTGGGACATACTAACATTCATACACCCTGGACTAGAAGCAAACCCCTTCTGGCTATGTTCCTGGTGGAAGAGCTAAGGAGAGCAAACCACACAGCAAAAGCCACACCCCCAATTGCACCCAGGTCAAGGCAAACCCACAACCAGATCAAGTCCCCACAGTTATGTGACAAGATCATAGGGCCAAGCTGAAATGTCAAGCTCAGTCTATAAAAGAAGTCAGCTTGTAGAGAAAAACTGAAGTCCCCTCTTTACCTCGCCTTCATCTAAAAAACAGAGCATACAGGAGAAAAGCCCAAGCCATGCACATAGCAGGAATGGATGTCGTTTTAAGTAATGTGCACCCCATGGCCTGGTGCCTTTCCTGTCATCTATCCCTACTCTCAGGAGCACTACCCCTTTCTTAAATAAACTCTCCCTGCTTCTATTTCTAACCAGGAGTCCTAGTGTAATCTTTGGTCCCGAGAAATAATAATTTGGCATCCACTGACCTTGGAACTCAGCTCTATAGCCCAGCATTAAGCATGGTTAGCCTTTTCCTTTTGTATATCTCTTTTTGAGATACCACACAAAACCCTGTCTCTCAGGCCTTGCTCGCTGCTTCTCTGACCTCCATGCCTGGTTTTAAGGCATAGCTTTCATTCCATATCTCTAATCTGTAGCTGTCAGAATTTACAGCTTGCCAGTCCTGATGTTTTTCTCAAACTTTAATAAAATTGTCCTTGAGATTCCTCCATTGTTCATTTCTACAGTATTTTATGAGTGAGGCAAAGAACCCTAAAAGGAACCTCTGTTTCCCCAGTTGCTTCTGCAACATCTACTATCCATGCCTAGATCCTACTGGGTGAAACCCACACACATGGGCCAAAAGTTCTAAGTGGCTCTTTGCTCATTGTACTGCACACTTTCTCCCAAATAAGCTCCTTTCTTTCCCTTACAGCTATACTCTAGTCAATTATTTTAACAACCTGGGACTCCAAATGACCACAAAAACATACCATATTTGGTGGCATCTGTTGAAATGTTCTCTTCCCTTAACCTAGGGGAAACATTAGTGACGTATGCTGACACTGGAAGACAACTGACCATCCCTAGCCAGGGATGGTGAAGCCTTACTCCTTCATCAGGCCTCAACATCTATCTGTCTCATTGGTGAAAGCTTTATAGCCTTTAGAGCAGTGGTTCTCAACCTTCCTAATGCTTAGACACTCCATGTTGTGGTGACTCCAGCCATAACATTATTCCTATTGCCATTTTATACAGTTTCTATCTCATAGCTGTAATTTTGCTACTGTTATAAACCAAAATGAAAATGCCTGATACACAGGACATCTAATATGCAACCCCTGTGAAAGAGTTGTTGGTTCCTAAAGGGGTCACCACCCACAGATTAAGACCCACTGCCTTAAGAGAGAGAGAGAGAGAGAGAGAGAGAGAGAGAGAGAGAGAGAGAGAACCCCTATGCTTCTTGGAAACATCTCAGTGAAGAGATCCCTTTCTTCATAGAGAGAGCCCAAGGACTTTCAGCACAGAAGGATGAGAGAACAGCCCTTGTCTTTTAGTTTCTGTTCTAGTCTCTGTTCCCAACATCTAGTCTCTGTTCCCAACACACAGTGCAATGGGCAGCATAGCTCATCCCTGGGAGATCTGTTCAACTACAGACACATATTTCTTGTAGTTTTTTTTTTCTTTCCTTACTGCTTCCTTTCTGTCCCTTGTTCTTCAGTTGAGTTGTCTTTATGAAGCACCTCTGGTCTCCCAAAACATTGCATGTGGTGTTGGTAAGTTTCCCCTAGCTCTTTCCTTAGTTGCATGCATAGGAGCCAGTTCCTCTCAGCTGTGCAGATTCTTGAGTGTCTTTGGTTGCTTGCTGTTCCTTAGAAGGCTGCATGTTATCTCTGGAATTTTGATCCTCAGAGACTATGCCCTCTCTTAGGTCCCTCAACAAGGCAGGAAACCCATTCTTGAACCGTGGTCATTTGCAGATGGTTTTGTGACCTTTCGAATTTGGTAGGGTGCTCAGTAAAAACTGAGGGTCATGTTAGCTCCCCTCCACAAGAGAAAAGTAATTAGTAATTAGTAATTAGTAAGAAACTACTTTGGAAAGTAATTTCCACTGATAACTTATTGTCTCCTTTGGAGCCAGTACAACTGAGCCAGTCAGTCACCTGGCTAATGGATGACCCTTAGGCAGAGTCACCTTAAGCTGTGTTAAAGAGATAGGGGGAATAATTATCTCTGTCATGAGATAACATATCTTTCATTGGAAGGATTCCTGCCCTCTGTGTAGTTGCCACAGAGCTGGCACTGGGCTCTGTTGAGTGTTTTTTCCTTTCTGAGTCCGGACTCAGAAAGACCCTGACATTTTTCTTCTCTTCTATCTTGCATTTGGAACACAAGTCTGTTTTATTTCTGTACTTTGGGGTTCATTCTTTCTCTAATGGTCCCCTTTATACCATATAGCTACTTGTCCACATATAGCTAACATGCCTGCCCACATCACTCCCATGACAGCTGCTGAGATTTATAGCTTGTCATCTTGGGGTTTTTCTTCAAATTCTAATAAAATGACCCCTGAGCTTTCTATTGAGTCCTTTCCTAAAGTTATTTAATTAGCAATACTTAGAACCTCAAGAGGGGACTTGGGTTCCTTAGTCACAGATGGCAATGCTTCCTTAACTCCCCAAAGTTTCTGGTAGTACCATGGTGGGATACATTCCCCCTATTCCTCAGACTCACTCTTACATTCCTAAGATACATGCCAAAGAACTGAGCACCATGCACATGCACACACACACACACACACACACACACACACACACACAGGCACGCGCGCGCGCGCACACACACACACACACACACACACACACACACACACACACACACAAAGCCCATGTATGTATATTTCTAGCTCCCTTGTTTTACTCTCTGCATTACTTCACAGCTTCAAACTTTATGCCAGGCTAGTGAGAAAGTTCAGTGAGTAAAGGTGCTAGTCACTGAGCATGATGACCTGAGATTCCTAGAAACCACATGGTAGAAGCACAAAACTGACTTCTGCAAGTTGTCCTCTGAACTCCACATGCTCTCATCATGGCATGTGCATACTCACATACACACACAATAAGTAGTAGTAATAAACTTAAAGATTTATAAAGTTAACTTTGTCCCATCTAGTTCCTTTGAAAGTATCGTGTCCTGAATTTTATCTTTATTTGTTCTATAACCCCCAAGTCTCACAAATTTTTTGGTAAACACAGGCAAGAAAAAAACTTAGTATTATTTTGTACCATAAAGTTAGTTGGGAACCTTTATTTATATCAGGAAGATTCTAAGTCCTCATTTCTATGCATCATCATCCTTATATTTTTACTGTTTTGCATGTGTCTATATCTGTGCATGTGTCTGTATGTGCATATATCATGGCGTACTTATAAGAGGTCTGTGCACAACTCAAAGGTGACAGTTCTCTCCTTTTATCATATGGATTCTGGATGTTGAATTCTTGCCAGTCTTGGTAGTAGGTGCCTTTCCCCGCTGAACCACTCACTGGCCCATGACTTCTCATTTCTAATAAATAACCATTTTCCTTATTTTTCAACACCTTACTCTCTAGTTGCAAATAATTTCCATCATTATGAATACACCATGGATAAATGTCTTTTATTTTCTGTGAGAACACAATAACTTATGAGCTTGAAGATCTATTTTCATACCCAAAGAACAAAACTAGTGGGGAAGGAGTACAGAAAGGTATGTGACAAAACAGGCTAATGTTGTTTGACTTTAGCAGGGAATGGTGAAGAGCTGTCCGATAAAAGAAGAGATTATATATGTATATATAAATACTGATAAAGTGTAAAAAAATGTAAAAAAAAAAAGAGATGAAATAGTATTGCTGTGTCTTTTCTATTGCTGTGATAACATCCATGACAAAAACAAAACAAAACAAACAAACAGATAACTTAATGAAGGAGGAGTTCATTTTGACTCACAGTTCCAGGATATAGTCCATCATGGCAGAGAAGGCAGGGCAGCAACAGCTTACGGCAACTGGGCACATGCCATCAGAAGTCAGGAAGTGTGAGACCCTCATCCCTCGGTCAGTGGTACTTACTTCAAGATGCCCCCAGTGAGATACTGAGATGCAGATTGATGCAAAACCAAGAGGTTTATTTTCTGGAGCATCGGGGTCAACCTTCAATCAGTCCCTCTAGGCAAGGGATGAGAAGGTGACTGCAAATGGCTATTACAAGCAGTTTTTATACTTTTTAGGGGCACAGGTTACATCAGCATGGTTATAGTTCAAACTTACTGGCTAAGCATATTGACCTTTAAATCTATTGGCTAGCAAGCATGACATATATTTGAACTCTACCTAGGACTTTTCAGATGGTCAGGTGACTATCACTCAGTACATTCTGAGAATTTTTTACTCAATGTTCCTGTGGCTGGAGAATGGAACATGGCCTAACCTTGACCCTATGTGGGCGAGTGTAAGGCTGGTGAAAGCCCCTCGGCTCTTCAGACGCAGAGGGAGCTGGGTGTTGATGCCCAGCTCCCTCTCTCCTTTTAGTCTCCTCAGGACCCAGCCCATGAAAGTGTTGACTATGCTTAGAGCATCTCTTCCCACCACGATAAATCCAGTCAAGAAAAGCCACCGTCACAGAGGGGCCTACCCTAGGTGATTATAGGTCCTATCAAGTTGGCAAGGGATAGAAATCACCACATATAACAAAGGAAGACAAGGGGTAAGCAGAGAAAATGGGAGACAGTGATATGGGTCAGTAAAGTAGCATTAGCATATAAACACTCAGTAACAAATTACCTGGAGATTTTGACCAAAGCATGGAACCTGGGACATAACCCATAAGAGAAGGGAAACTACAAAAAATTCATCAAGAAAAATTATGTTAAGTTTAGGTTATGGGCTGATCAGCCTCGCACCAGCTAGCAACAATGTTCCCCTCTCTGCCTAACCTCAAGTTACTGCCAAGTACCCAGCACTAATGCTGTTCGGGTTATACCCATTTGAAGTTTTCAATTTATTCTGGGATGCCTGCTACTACAGGGAGAGACAGAGCCATCCCCTGTGCCTATTTGTGTCTATAAAGCTCTAAGACTCCCCCAGGCACTCAGATTCCAGAATAATGTGGACATCTGTCTCACACCCCCGAAGGATGTTACAGACTTCAGGTTGCCAAACTCTGAGACATCAGAGAGCTGCTGGTATAATGAGGACAAGTCAATGCCTCTCCCCACACCTGAGTCACATCCTGTAAGTCACACAATAACAAGATATCTACTTTCCATAACCCTCCCATCCCCCCCAAAAACTTAATTTCTTCACTTTTAGGGAGATACCCAAAAATCCTTCCTCTTCTGATTCTTACTTTACTTTTCTTGACATTAAATAAATCATGTGACCATGAGTTATGCCTCAGTACCTTAAATTACATTTAAGACCATACAACAAGTGGGCAAATGCTGCTAATTAATTGGCAATGACTTATTTTGTTGAAACACTGAATGAGTATCTTAAATAACATCAAAACAATTTAAACACAGAAAGAAAATCATCCCTGAGCCTATAGATTTTCTCACAAGGATATCACAGAAGACTGAAGAGTTGATAATGCTATTGATTGAAACAATCCCTCCACAGAGCACATTACCAATAATAATCAAAAGATCAAGAGATCACACAGACACATAGACAGATCAATGTAGCAGATTGTTGAACTTACATATAAATTGTTATACACAAACTATTCTTTGAGAACGATATGCATTCAGGCACTGGGAATGAGATCAATAGGAAAAAGCACATAGGGTGTGCTCCAATAACATGAGGAAATGTGCAGAAACAGAGCTCATGATACCAAAGGAAACCAAGCCACCTCCTTACTAAGTTAGCATATCTGAATAATTAAAAGGTTAGAATCTATTTAAACTTTTGTGTGATATACAACACTAAGGATGTTGGAACACTTAGTAATATATGTGCTCAATTGAATGATAGATTGTTAAAGAGCAGGTCTATACCTTGCTAGACTATTCTAAACATATTTACATGCACATACAGAAAAATCTTCTAAACACAGTCTCACATATATTATGGAACTGGGGTTCAAATCCTCTTCTCCAAGCCAGGTTCTACTATCCATCCTTAGTAACCCAATTAAAAGCACCAAATTAAAAGGACAGAGCAGAGAAAAGGGATTTATTCAATATGGAAACATTAGGAAGAGAGACAAAAGAAAGCCTAAAGGGGGCTGGAACAGTGGCTCAGTGGTTATGCTCTTATAGAGACCCAGGTTTGATTCCCAGCACCCAAAATGTCTATCACATTTTCTTATAACCTGAGTTCCATAGGATGTGATATCCTCTTCTGATCTCCTCAAACACCACACACATGGTACTCATACATCTGTGTATAAAAGCACTCACAAAAAATGGAATTAATAATTCTAATTTTAAAAATTAAATATATATATTATATATATGTATACTATATATATATGTATAGATCCAATGAACCTCATGAGTATATCTTCCAGGGGTCCTGAAGTGAGAATAAAGTTTAAAAAGAGAATATGCATATCTAAGCAGTCCTAGTGAAGGTGCTTCCACCCACCACTGACCCATCTTATCCTGTGAGGTGGTAATAATGAAAAAAAAATACACAACTTTTATTTTAAAGTGAGTAAGAGGTGGTTTATTTCAGAGGCACTTTTAGTGAGCATGACCTGGGAACACAGATTTAGATTATTCCAAATTCTGTGTTCCAACATGGAGGCAGTCTCGAGTTTTACAGTTTTACAGAAAAGAGAGAGAGAGAGAGAGAGAGAGAGAGAGAGAGAGAGAGAGAGAGAGAGAGAGAGAGAGAGAGACCAAGGCAAGTTTAAAATGTAGTGGCAGACACATCAAGGCGGTGGCTACAGCAAAAGGAAGGAAGCTTTTCTATAGTTCTAAGATGCTGTGTGATAGGGATCTTAGCATTGAGGTTGATAGAAGCCAGTGGTTTACCAAGTTTACAGATTCCAAAGACTTTTATCTTTTCGTCACAGGATGTTAGTTCTAATACAGCGGTGGACAAGGAATGCCTGGCTGTTAAGGGGCTAAGGCTAGCTGAAGATAAGGTAATTAGCTTCTGGACCTGCAACAGTGCAGTTCTAACAAGTCAGTAAATCTCTCTAAACACAGCTTCTTTATAGGAAGCTGTTTACAGTAGTACCCCTGGATAGGGCTTCTTTATTCTTCCAATATGAGAATCTAGAGGAAATATCCATGTCTTTGGAGTCTACTAGTTGAATAGACTGATGATCAGATCGAGAGACATGGATATCTCTAGAACAGTGTCATCCTGTCAGACCTGTCATACCCAAAATGTTTTTAGTTATTCCTCACATTAGAATTAGAGATGCCCCATTCTTCTTTGGATCTTAGTTTCAGGATACTAATGATTGCGAGCAGAAAACACAGCTGCTACCACCCAGGCTGACATGAAGACATTCTAGAGAGACATGCGTATGACCTCCTTTTGGCCTCTAAGATTATTAAAATAATGAACCACAAGGAATTTGGAATTTTTCCAAGAGTCTCATAAAGTAAAAAGGGAAAGGCAGACACCTTGTGCCAGCCAGAAGGGGAGCCTCTCTTCCAGCAAGAGATTCTCACAGGATTCTTACAACCTCCCAGACTACCTAGTAGGAGAAACTGAGGTCCAAACAATGATGATAGACAGGTGGACACCATACGCAGAACTGCTTAGTTATGCCTGCCCAACCTTCTCCTTACAACTAAAACTCATGTCAGGACCCTGAAGGTAGACCTGAGATGTGAGATGTAACTGGACCTCTTTGTTCATCTTCCCAATATGTTGACATTGACTGCATCTTCATTTCCTGCTTTTTGCTATGTCTTTCCCTGCCCTAGTTTGTTAGGGCTGCCAGGGGAAACCCTGTGTCTGATCCTACTAACACTAGTAATGGTCATTAAGTGGAATGGGCTACTTCTATGGCATTGAGTAAAAGATGTCATTAAAATCGATGGATAGAGGAGGCTGATTCCTAACCACTAGCCTACCATGGAGCAATTTTAAATATTATTTGAAATAAACCAAACCATGAATCTTCTGTTTTAATTTTTTTTTTATACCTTGAATCTTTCTAAGAGACAAAAGAAAGAGACTTCTTCGTGAGCTTTTCCAACACTGACTTGGTTAAGCTGACAATAGCTATGCCTGAGTAAGTGTAGTTTGTCAGTCTAGTAAACGCACTGTACCGTAGCTTACACATACTGTAGATGAGAACCTGATCCAAAATGGATTAAATGGAATAAAGGCCAGTAGGCCAAGACCCTACCAAGCTAAGTTTCCAATTTATAAAAATAAAGGCCTAAGGAATTTTAAGCCTTACGAATCAACAACAAAGAGAAGATCTGCAAGAGCAGAACCACTGAGCCACGGTTCCAACCCAGTTTATGCTTACTTTTGTCTCATTTCTTAATGTATCCATATTGAATAAATCTCTTTTCTATGCTCTTTCCTTTTAATTTGGTGCTTTTAATTGGCTTACTAAGGATGGATAGTAGAATCTGGCGTGGAGAACAGGATGTGACCCCAAGTTCCACAACATGTATTCTTACTTGATCTCATCATTAGGGTGTCAATATTAACAGATTTACTTAAAGTAATTAGGAGACAATCTGAGACACTGAAATAATCTTTTCTTCTATGGAAGCCTTGAGTTTCTTCAGGAGACTAGCACAAATGCCAACCACTAACTTCACAATGTCACATAAACACAGAGTAAAACCCTAATACGGTATTTAGGCAGAAGTCTACAGTTCCTCTTACTGATGTGAAAATAGCTTCCAATCACTGACGGCTGAGTGACAAGACAAGATTCTGCATTTGACACGACTATTGTATCCTGCTGATTCTCAAATTAAAGCCAAACAAAGAAACTTAACAAGCTCACAAAAACCTACAATCAAAGACTCTCCTCCGTGGGTTGAAAAATAAATTGTAACTGCTGTTTGTTTTAAATTTATATTGAAGAGTACATGTGAAGTCTTTCCAGGGAGGGGAAAAAAAAAAACCTAACTTTTTTCCCCTGTGCCTTTCTTCCCTGTTGCTGACTGCTACTGGATGATATGAAAGAATTTATCATAAATTTTATGCATCATTTAATGATGTTTTGGTATTGAAATGTTGATTCAACCACCAACTGTTTTTATGAAAAGCTTTTAGTTCATGTAAATTAAAACTGCAGGTGAGAGTATACCATGAATAATTGTGTGTATGGGAGCACATTTTATCAAACTGCCCACATAGAAATCTATTCCCACCATCTTCTATGCAGCAAATAAAAACAAGCCTTTTTTTCTTTACATATTCATGCTTATCTATTGTTTGTGTAGGCACCAGTGACCAGAAGAGGACATCTGATCAACTGGAGATACAGTTACAGGTAGTTGTGAGTGACCTGATACATGTTCTGGGAACCAAATCAGGGTCCTCTGTGAGAGAAAAAAGCATTCTTAACCACTGAGTCATCTCTTCATTCCCAAAATAATTTTTTGTTTAATTTTAATATTTACTTAATTGTGCTGAATATTAACTCTCAGGCCTTGCACAACTCAAATACTCTACTCTGTGGTAATTTCCAGGCTTTTTAAAATGGTCTGTTTGTTTGTTTAAGACATGGTTTTACTAAGTTGCCCAGACTAGCTTTCAAACTAGAATTTTACCACCATAGCCTCCAGAACAGCTGGGAAAACAAAGCCTGTGCCCTCAAACCCAGCTAGTTAGTTTATTTTATATGCCCTCTTTGCTATGATGATTTTTCCCAAGTAATACTAAAATTTTATTGTTAAGACTAAAATCCTAAGTTTTTTCCTTTCTTTCTTTCATTTTTTCCTCCTTCTTTCTTTCTTTTACTTTTTTTTTTCTTTCTTTCTTTTTTTTACATATTTTACCATCATCCTGTTCCATCCCCATACCCTGCTGTACACACAGGCATTCAGCAAGCATTCTCCATTCTACACTCACTATAGCATTCATTGCTAAGTTCTCTGGTAGAGAATACTGTTGTCTGCAGTCTTACTTCCTGCCCTGCTGCTACTGTGCTTTTCTGAGGGCTCCTCTGTCATATGTCTGTGATGAAGATTTCACAACCCCTTTACACATATACCCTTTGTGACCCTAAAGCCAGAATCACATGAATAACACTGACAAATTTCACTACCAGCTTTGGGTGAACCCTGGTATCCTTCAGTCATAGTTATAGAAGCTTTCCATTGCTATTGATTCTTAGGGGAGAAAATTCCTTAGGCCTTTTATTTTTTATTCATTGGAAGCTTAGCTTGGTGTGAACTTGGTACCCTTCCTTTTACTCCATTTTGGATCAGGTATCTCTTTAATCTCATCTGCTTCATTCAATGTTGGAGCCTTAGCTCCAACATTCAATTTCTTGATGTTCTTTTTCTCTTTAATCTATGAATTAGATTATATCTATGTGTACAATTAATCTATGAATTTTTCTCTTTAATTTATGTACATTGTACTCCTTTTTGCCCCTACTTGCTCTTCTTTATTGAGATCTGCATAAGAGTGGTTATTAGTAACCATGTGATAGCGTCAATATTAAATGTCTTGAAATCTCCTCTGCCAAATATATCAGGGTAGCCTCAGGGTAGCTTTCAGGGTAGCCTCAGGAAAATTCTTAGGACAAGTGCAAAAAGTAACCATATTCCTTGCCAAAATATCACAAAAATGGTATTTAGCCACGTTGCTAATATCATTCCCCTCTGAAACCTTCTGAGCTGAGCCTCCAAGTCCACAAAGCTCCAACACTACTGTCTTCTAACCTACTACAATGGTTCATTAAGCACTATGTACAATGTTTAACTGTTTTTCTAGCCCAAAGTCCTAACGTCTTCTATATGCTTTCAAAAACAACCAACCAAACAAACAAAAATTCCACATGGTCATGACTGTTAAAACAATGGTCCCTAGTAACAACGTCTTAGTTACTTTTTTATTAGTGTGATAAGCACCAGACCAAAGCAACGTATAAAAGAAAGTATTCAATTTGGGCTTACAGTGTCTGAGGTTCAGAGTCCATGATGATGGAGCAGAGGAACAGGTGAGAATTCACATCTTGATGTATAGCCACAAGGTAAGATAGACCACTTGAAGTTACATGAGTATTTTTAAACTTCAAAGACTGCCTCCAGTGATACATGTACCTCCTCTAACAAGGCCATACCTCCTAATTTCTCCAAAACAGTTCAACCAACTGGGGACCAAGTATCCAATGTGTTTCCACATAAATGTGAAACATGTAGCCTAAGGGAGACATTCTCACTTAAGCCTAAACCATTGCAGGGAAACAAATCCTAAACATGTCTGTGAGCTAGAAATTAAATCAAATGAGGAAGAGCCACCTTAAATGTGAGCATCGCCATAGCATGAGCTAGGGCCCTGGAGCACATAAAAGAATAACCAACACTTATCTCTGCATCCATGCATGACTCCAGGGATGGAATTGACTGGGGTAGCAAGAGAATGAAGAAAAAACAAATGCAGACAAACACATGGGCAGAAAACTGGGAGCTGGTGGCCTGGGCTCTGTGCTAAAGAAGCAGTGATTATCACAGAGTTCAACAAAGAGGCAGGATTATTGCATGCAGATGGATCAGAAGGCAGAGTTACTGAAAACATAGATAAGAAAGCAAGGTTTGCAATATATAGCTGAATAGAGAAGGTTTATTCCTGCAAATTCAATTAAACAAATGCCTTTTAGAGACAAAGGAAAATAGATAAAACACTGGAAATCAATGCTGGAGGTAAAGATTGTAAAACAAGAAGCTTAAAAAAAAAAGAGAGATGGGTGGGGGAGTCACAAAATAGCTCAGACAAAGGTACCTGCTACCAAGCCTGATGACTTGAGTTTAAACCTTAAAACCAACAAGGTGGAAAGAAAGATCTGACTTCATAAGAAGTTCTCTGACCTCCACATGAGTACTATAATACTAGTGCATACATACATGCACATAAATACACGCATACAAAATAAAATTTTAAAAGAATAAAAGGGAATCATGATATTTTCAAATATGAGTAAATGTAAGACGTTGTTACATTGACTTTAGTACAGATAAAATCAATGTACTCCCAAATGAACACAATGATTGTAATTAGCATTTATCAAAGGCATTTAGGGAAATATCATATAATTAATGCTTAGAGGAACAGGTGTGTCCATGCAAAAGAATTTCATTGTGATATTTTATTTCAAACAGATCTTTCCTACTTATCCTTGCGTTTCTTCCTAAATATTTTTGTTTTGATGCTACTGTAAATGTTTGGTTTCCTTAGTTTTTATTCACTAAATATTCTGTTTAGGAAAACATGAACTTTGTATATCTGGATGCCCATACCTGTCCTCGTATCTTGGAAATGTTCTATTATTTATTTAAATAAACTTTCTACCCCTTTCTTTGTTCTCCTCTTGGAATTCCTACTATAATACATTACTGTGTTTAATGGCATCAACCCTGACCTAGAATTTATTGCACATGTCCATCCTTTAACCTGGACAGTTTCAAGTGGCCTGTGTTCAAGTTCATAGATGTTTTCTTTAATCTGGCAGAGTCTTCTTAAAATCTGATGAGTGCCCCACTCCAGTCCTGTTTCCACTGGCTCTAGGCTATTTTGCTGTTGTTGCTGCTATTGTTTCTTTTAATTTTCTCTTTTGCATTTCTAGCTCCACAGAAACTACACAGAAAACTGTTTTCTTCATAATGTTGAGTTTCTGTGCACATTCTCTTGCAGGCCACTCAGCATCACTGAAACAGTCATTTTCAATTCTAGTTGTGGAAACATACAAATTTCTACTGCTTTTATGAAATATTTTAAAATTTCATTCTTTGACAATTTTATATAAACAGGTTCACACGGATATTAAGTTTTAGTTATTTTTAACCCCATCATCCAAGGCCTCATCTCATCCCTTGAGTTCCCTCTGAACCTTCCCTTCCTGATGTTCCCTTCATACTTGTCTGTCTTTTGATTTTTTTTATTGTGGTACTCAGTGGATGCCTACCATCTATCCTCATGTCCAAAATTCAGTTTATAGGAATCATATGATGGAAGGAGAAAACAAACTCAAGTTGTGCAAAATAAATTATTTTAATATAAATGTAAACAGTGAATTAATCCAGTGGCTGTACCTTTGCTAGCCCTCACTAATCAGATAAACCAAGATTTATTTCAAGCTTCATCTCAATACCTGGGCAGTTGAATGACCTATCTTAACCCCCTATGCTAATCGGGCTACCTCCCAGCCCTATTCCCATGATACTTACAGTTTAATATTGTTCTTGTTCTCTCTGCTTCAGATGTTTCTTGCCATGGCATCTTCTCAGACTTCTCTCCTCCTTGTGGCCAATCTCAAACTCCCTCCTTCTCCATCTCTCCTTCCCTTGGCTGGCAGAAGTTTCCACCCTATTCTTTCCTGTTACTTTAATCTCATAAATCTTTATCCAAATTCTTTAAGTTGACCATTACACCTTTAAAGCTAGAACACGTTAAAGAATTATTTTACTTATAATTGCATGTATATGTTTGGGTTTGTGGATGTGAGTTTTGGTTCTTGTGGAGACCATAAAAGGACATTGAATGCCCTGTAGGTAGGGTGGTTGTGAACAACCTGACATGGGTACTGAACACTCCTGTCCTATTGGAAGGCTAACTTAATTCCATTTTCACATCTAGAATCCCCTTGTGAATTTCCTAAGAGCTAAGCCTTGATCAAGACTCAATCTGTTTTGTAACAATGTTGAGTCTTATTGCCTAGGAATATGATGCAAATCTCCTTTTATAATGGCTTTAATTATTCTCAACAATATTTTATAGTGCTTTGCTCTAAAAAAGTCATGAACATAACACATTGGCTTAAATCACAGATATTGAATTTTTGATGCTATTGAAAACTACATTTCGCTTCCAAGTTATACATTGGTAAAATGCAGAAGTAAAATTGAGTTTTGTGTTTTTGATCTTACACTGTAATGAACTTGACAAATGCTTCCTGCTCTTAGTAGGGAATTTTACAAATTCTGTAGTTGTCCCAACACAAATAATGCTCTTCATGACACCAAATTTTAGCTCTTGGAAGCTTCAGAAGTCATCTTATATGACAAAGGAAAACAAAACATTGTAGACGTGATTAAATTATTTCCTGAGTTATTACAATGATCTCTATGTGCAATCAATTTTATTCTTATAAAATGCAGGCTCAGGCCTATAGAAGGTCATATGAAGACAGAGACGAGACAGGGTTGAGGAAACCAGCAGTGAAGACTGGGGCAGCAAGGCTCTAAGCCAAATAGTACTGAAGTCACCAGATCTTTGAAGCCAAGTAACAGATCCTCTCGCACACTTATAAAGGGAACATAGTCCTAATGACATGGACATTTGGTCCCAGGAAAATACAGTGCCAAACTTGTGGCCTGTAGGCTTGCTCTGAGGATGTAGGTGAAATGGTTGTGTGCCTGTCTAAAATGTACAAAACCCTGGGTTTTACCCCCAGCAGTATATAATCCCCTCAGAACAGCACACAGGAAGTTGACTGAGAAGCATCAGAAGTTCAAAGTTCCTCAGATACATAGAAAATTTAAGGCTAGTATATAGAAATGGAATTACTTTTGTATGCGATTTCATAGTCACACTAAATATTAGTCTCGGTGATTTGAATAAAGAATTTCCCAATGACTTAGGGATTTGAACAGTCAGTCCTAGTTGGTGGTGCTGTTTGCTGCCAGAAGCACTTTGTTGCTGGTGAGCTTTGAGAGTTTGTAGCCTTGTCCCACCTCCAGATCAGTGTCTCTGCTTCATGTGCTTAGTTACAGATGTGATCTCTTAGCTGCCTGTTCCTGATGCCATGTCTACTACCTGCTGCCATGCTTCCCTGTCATAAAGGACTCTTATTCCCCCGGAATTGTAACCCCAGATCAATTCTTTCCTTCACAAGCTGCTTTAGTCACAGTGATTTATCACAATAGAAAAAAATTGTGTGTGCATGTGTGTGTGTGTCTATGTGTGTCTGTGTGTATCTCGGTGTGTGTGTGTCTATCTATGTGTGTGTGTGTGTGTGTGTGTGTGTGTGTGTGTGTACTACTGTGTGTGCCACTGTGTGGTCCCATTCTGTCCTATTATTTAGATATACTTTATATAATCTACGAACGTAAACGGTTTTATTTCTTCTTCCCCCAATTTTATGCTTTTACTCAATGTCTTGCAGTGCTAATGTAATGTTGAATCCAAGTGGTGAAAGCAATATATTTTTCTTGTTCTTGGTATTTGGAGAAAAGAATTTTATGTAGTAGTCATTGCCTATTGCTTTGGTTTGTTGGGTTGGTTTTTTTCTTTTTGGACATTTTTTGGTAATATTTGTTAACTTTTTATATATTTTTTAAATTAAAATATAATTAATTTATTCTTTCCCCTTTCCTTTTCTCTCTCCAACCCCTCTAGGCTATTTTTAATTTCAGAAATGGATGTGGTTTTGCAAACCATTTCATTCTCTACTGAACCAGTCAAATTAAATGTTTCTTTGCTGTGTTCATCTGGCGATATGTACTGTCTGATTTTTGAATGTGAAAGTAACATTGACCTATGAAAATAAAGTCTACTTGAACATCAAGTATTCTATATGGTAAGTTATAACTCACTAATAGCTTATTATGAGCTTCTGTATGTGTGGGGCTGGAGAGGTAGCTCAGCACTTAAGAACCACTGCTGATCCTGCAGAAAACTTAAGTTTAGTTCCTAGAATTCACACTGGGCAGCTCAAAAATACCTGTAACTCCAACTTGAGGGAATCTGACATTCACTTCTAGCCTCCATGGGTACTTACACTTATGTGCTCATACCACACATAGACACTTACATGCCTAATTAAAAAATAAAATAAATCTTACCAAAAAAAGAACTTTTATGAATGCTTATAAGGAATGGTGATCTATAAGTTACTGGGTTTTTTTTTTTAATGTTTCTGCATATTTTGGCAGTATTATGATGACTGCATAATACAATCTTGGAAGGAAGGTTTTCCTTCTCTGTACTTTGAAAGAATTTATGAAATATTGCTAATATTTCTTCCCAAAAAGTCTATAATTACGCTGTGAAGCCATCTGGATCTGGAGCAGGTGTTAAAAAACTTTTATAAGTACTATTTTTATTCATTCTTTTAGAATTTCATACGACCTGTTTTGATCATCTTCACCCCACTGCTCAGCTCTTTCATACACACCTTCACCTTGCTACTTTCCCAGCTCTGATTTTTTTTTCTTTTCTTCCACTCTGAGTCTAGACTGTGCTGTCTAATATTCTTGGCAGGGGACCCTGTGCTAGAGTGTGGTACACCAACCAGGGTTACATCACTAAACAAAATTTATTGTCCTTTCTTGGCATCTATCAAATGTCAATACAGCCTAAGCTACTGGCAGAATTTTATGCCTACCTTTTTCCACTCCATGCTCCGATTTTGTCTGGCTTCAGCTTGCACAGGTTTTATATATGCTATTATGACTGCTGCAAGTTCAAATGTACTGCCATTCTATCATGCCCAGGAAACACTGCTTCCTGGAAGTTATCTACAACATTTGGCTCTTCAAATCTTTCTTCTCTGTCTTCAGCAAAGATCCTTGAGCTGTGGATGAGAGAGATAATATGAGTGTCTGATTTAGGACAGAGCACTCTGTGGCCTCTTATTCTCAGCATGTTGACCAGTTGAGGACCTCTATGTTAACTGTCATCTATAAAACCAGCTTTTCTTATGAGGTCTGCAAATTTATGTGTAGATAGATAGATAGATGATAGATGAATAGATAGATAGATGGTTAGATAGATAGATAGATAGATAGATAATTTATTGCTATAAATTATTAGGGGCCAGTTTAATACTATGACCATTTGACAGTGTTAGGTTCTATTATTGATCTAGTCATAGGTTCTTTGCCCTGCTAACACTGTCATATATGAGTTCCATCTCATGATGCAGACCCTAGAGACAATTAGAAAGTCATTTGTTACTTCTATCACATTTGTGTCACTAGTACACTGCTGGGCACATCTTGTCTGGCCAGTGGTTGTTGCAGGGTTTATAGCTAGGTGAGACTGATAATTACTTTCTTCCTTTGGTAGTATATATAGCACCTTCCAGCACTGTGAACACTAGCCAATAGAGATGATGCTTAATTTCTCAAAGTTCTGTGACTCAAGTGTGTGGTATATTCAGAAGTTTCTGATAGATACTTAAGGCTTTTTTGTAGTCTCAACTCTTGTCTTCTTTCAGCTTTGAGTTGTATCCTTTAAAGAACACAGTCACATCTCATCCATTAAATTTGTCACATAATACCATTCATGACATTTTCATTCCCCTTCTCTAGTAAGATCCCTACAGCATATTTTGAAAGGTTTAGCACCAGCTGTCCTGCTGCCCCAGAACTTGGAATTATGCCCATACTCACTCCTTGATGGACAATGGGGAATAGACAGTTAATGAGCATATACTCTGTGTCTTGGTATCCTGACAGCTCTAATTTATCTTATCAGCCCAAACATAGCCACCCAGGGCTTGTTTGGAATCCCCCTGGCTTGCCCTCACCCTTTCTTTGCTAAAGCCCTCTCCATCCCCATTACTTTGAAGAAGTGAAATACATCTCCTCACTCTAGGAGACTTATCCCCAGTTATAGCTCATTAAAGTTTATCTCAGACATCAGCTCTCTGGTGGGTTTTCTTTTTGTAACTACAGTTTTGCTACTTGTAATTTATCTGTCTTGTCTTTCTTATTAAAACAGAAGTAATTGCACTTTTCTAGACTCTCATCAGAAAAAAAAAAAGGCACTCTAGTTAATTCTGATATAAGTTCTCTGTGATCAACTCTTAAGTGCTTTCCCTAGGTGCTCCAAATACAGACATAAAGAAAAGCTAGTCCAATCTAGGTATAGGTTAAGACTTTAGTTTTTAAACTCGCAGCCCCCTTGCATATTCAAGGAACTTGCAAGAGAGTGCTTCTTGCCTAGAATATTTTAACAAATGTATGCAGCACTTTAATTATAAAGTAAAATTAAATTTGAGGAAGTTTTTGTGCCGGGGACTTTAAATGCCAGACTTGAAAATAACTGCCTTACTGCGAAAATATTTATCACTCACTTTTTCTTTTTCTTTAGAATGACAGTCTAGAGTTAGACACCCTCAACTCACCTTGGCGGTAATAAAAACTTTCCATTTTATCCTATGCCGGAATGAACTTTATTCCAGATGGTAGGGCTTAAGCTAAGGAAACAGTACTTTTAATGAATTTTAAAATTAGACCAGAGAGATGCCTTTGACAGTTGGAACAAGAGCATAGGATTCCAGATATGTACCTTTCCACTCAGAGTTTTTATTACTTATTTATAACTAGTATTTACCACATGAAACTTCTAGTCTTCAAAGAGCAAAGCAACTTCTTTCTCTACCTTTGTACATCTTCAAGGCTCACATGCTAATAACTTTGAAAGCACCTGTCCCCACCACTACCCCACCCCTCATTCCTGTGCACACCCACATTTAATATCAGCACTAGGGGTAGCATTCAAGGCACTGTGATCATGTTAGGCAAGTATTTCACCACAGAGCCCTGTCCCCAGCCTCCAAACACCTTTAATTAGTATTCATCTTCCAATAGCAAATCTACCACAGGTGACACTAGAGTCCATGACTGGGAATTTCTGGTTCATGTCTTCTGTTTAACATGAAAGATTCCTTTTCTTCCCTCTGGAGTGTGTTCTAAATTTTACACAGAATGACTCTAGGTAGACTCTAGGTTAGGTGCCAGGAAGGTGGGGACAGTGTGGTTGCTTGTGCCTAACTATAAAATCTTATTTTATTCTCTGTCTCTCTGTGTGTCTCTTTATGGCTCTCTGTCTTACTCTATCTCTCTTTGGCTCTGTCTTTCTCTGTGTCTCTGTGTCTCTGTGTCTCTGTGTTCTATATCTCCCCTCCACTCTACTCTTGTTCCTGTTCTCACTCTCTTTCTCTTTTTTCCTTTTCTAAAATGTAAACAGGTTTTATCTATGCTGTCAGGCTACCTTAAATGCTATTTTTCCTCCCTCAGTCTCCCAAGTGTCAGTATTACAGGCACAGTCAACCCCAGTTTGGTGCAGATATTTTCAAAGCACTGTCTGTAAGTTTCTAACTAAGAATTAAATTAAAACCACACTGAATTCTACATGGCACATAGGGTGAAAGACTCACCCTATGAGACATGGTCACTTTTGAACAATCCCATTAGGGTCCCGCTTTCACCAGACTATCTTCAAAAGCTACATTGATTTCAGGAAGTTTTCCCTAAGTGCTCTGGCAGGATCTAGTTTCCCACTGTCCATTGTCTGGGTCTGTGTAAGTGGCTCAGGATCTAATCCTAGGTAAGCTGTATATTTGTGCTCTCAGAGTAGCTGCTAGGCGTTCCTGGAGCTGGCTTCACTCCTACCTGGACAGAAGCAGAGAGCACTTCTTTACGTGAATTTCATGAGGGGGGAAAGAGGTGCCTAAGGAAGTAGATCCTTAGATCTCATTGACTCTGAAAAATGTGTCAATCATTGACCAAAAACTGTCATTGGATCAGGGGAGGTTGAAGTAGGGCAATGCCTCAGTTTCTAGAGTCACTTGAGACTTAGCCTGGAGCATGAAGAATTGCAGAAACCACCTAACATACCAGGGAACTTCCAGGAGAAAACCAAACATACGGAGAGGAAGCAAGAGTGAAACCCACTCTGATTCCCTTAAACAATCTTCTCCTTAAATGATTTTTAAGAATCTTAACCATTTTCAGAATCATTACCATGGAAAGCTGTCAGAACAAGTATGAATGCCATGGAAGCTCAAAAGAAAGGTCCCATGCACACAAAAGCATCTCCCATCCAGGCTTGGAAAGGGCTGGGGCATCCCCTTTGTGAATCACACCAGCTTAGACCCCACCATAAAGATTTATACTATCATTTATTACAGTGACAATGAAAGCAGAGAGCAGGAAGCTATGAAAGTGCACAGGTCATCACATTCATCTGGAGAGCTATTGCAAAATATTCCATCTGCTCTTTTACAAATGAGTTTATTTCTTAAAATTGCATTGTGTAAACTTCTGAAATAGTACTGTCAACAGGACCAAGCTCTGAAAACAAGACTTCCATTTTTTGTTGAATACTTAAAAGACATCCTGCATTTTTCAGGCAAGTGGACATGTCCTTTCTCACTCTCACTTTTGCCGACTCTTGCATTTCTCTTTCGCTCTCTCCATCCCTTCTTCTTTTTCACCACCACCATGTTTCTGTTTCTCTGTCTTTTAATGTTTCCCTTTCTTATTCTCTCTCTCTCTCTCTCTCTCTCTCTCTCTCTCTCTCTCTCTCTCTCTCTCTCTTTCTCCTTCTCTCCCCCATGACCAGTTTCCCCTTGCTTTCCTTCTCTCTTTCCCTATGATCATCCTGCCAGGATGGCTCCATCTGTTCCA
This sequence comes from Arvicanthis niloticus, assembly GCF_011762505.2. Classification (NCBI taxonomy): domain Eukaryota; kingdom Metazoa; phylum Chordata; class Mammalia; order Rodentia; family Muridae; genus Arvicanthis; species Arvicanthis niloticus. The sequence goes on along the minus strand of NC_047665.1, from coordinate 48,788,020 downwards.
GGTAGGGTACGACTGCCTATTGGAACAAATTCAGTCAATTCAAAACTTGTAGTGTTGGGTTTGGACTAAGGCTATGTGAGGATATAATGAGTTTGTGACCAAGCATGGGAAAATTACATGTTGATATTTCTCAAGAAGGGAATTTAGAATGCCAAAAAAATGTGGAAAGGAACACAGAAATGCCTGTGGCTTTCTTTAATTTCTAGAGAATAGTTAGGGTAAATGATGTTCCTGTTGCCTGAGATGATTTTTTGAAGAAAAAGAACATGGTTGAACTTTATAAAACCTTGGCCTAAGAACAAGGTTTTCTTGGAGAGAGGTAAACTTGTAACTCTGTTATCTAAGGAGAGATGTAACAATACAAAAGAGTCTTGGGGTACAATTTGCACATATGTGCTGGGCTGCTTAGAGTCCCTGGGTTTCCCGGTCAGTTCTTCAGGAATTAATGAGGGTTCTGATACCTTTTCCCTGTACCTGGGAAGCTCTATATATCAATAAGAATAAACAGCATACTAGTAGGGATCCATTCACTTTCATAAGTGTTGGCCAGGCCCTGGATCAGTAACAACAGACAGTGGCCAGAAGCAGTTCTGAAGCTCCATCACGAAGGAAAGAGTTATAACCAAAGAAAGCTCAGCAGTTCGTTTACTTGAAACTGAAATGGTCATCACTCTTCAACTAAAAATAAGCATGAAAAGGGAGACAGGAAAGGAGGAAACAAAGAAGGCAGAGAAACAGTATCTCATGATAGATCAACTCAACTACTTCAGTTGTAAAGATGACATTTTTATTAAGTTGCTCATCTTGAAGACAGGGAAATGGTTCAGCAAGTGAGAATAATTGCAAACAAGTGTAAGGACCTACCTTTGATCCTGGGACCCATGTGTTAGGTAAAAGGGGAAAAAAACCAATGTATACAAAGTGACTTCTGACCTTCAAATACATGTCTTGGCATATGTAGACTAATGCACTTACTCCCAATAAACAATAAACAATTGTTTATTTACTTTTTAAATCATTCACTTTTTAATTATCAGGTTTCTAGGAGACAAGCCAACTCTACCATGAAGAAAATGATCCAAACTTGCTTTTGTCCTATTTGACTAGAACACCCCATCAAAGTTATTACTACCTTGACATTCTAACTGGTGTGCTGAGCAGTTATTTTATTTCCATCTTTCCTTCTCTCTGCTTGCCTGGCAGATACCACACCTGGCTGAAGTACACCTACTATGTTCACATGGACTAAATACACCTACTGTGTTCACATGGACTAAGTACACCTACTGTGTTCACGTGCACTAAGTACACCTACTGTGTTCTAACAGGTCTGTAGCCCTGCAGGCCAGGAGCAGGAGAGGAGGGGTAAGAAATGAGCCACACAAAAGAATGGACTGCATTCTCATAAGGCTATGAGCCTTAAGGAATGGGGGAAGGGAAGGCACCATCTTCTTCCCTGGTAGTGTCCATTTCCCTGGAAGTGTGTTATTTCCCTTTTCTTGAAGTAGAGTTCTCTTTATTTGCTATATTACAAACAGAAGGAGGGTAAGAGACACATTTGTCTCATTCATTTCCATACCCATGACCCAAGAGATAAGACCTATTGCAGATGTTTCTGTGATGAATAACAGAAGTGGAGAACCCAATCCTAATGCCAAGAGGGGCACAGGAACATCTTAAGATCAGTGGAATGGAGGCCTCCTGGAGAGAGTTAATCAAACCCAAGAAAAACCTAGCCCCACTTAAATCCACTGGGCCCCCTCTCATCAAAAACTGTCTGCAAATCTTGCTAGTAAGATTTGCTTTTACATTGCTCTGAATTGTTTCCCAGTAACACTTAAATTGACAAAGAAAAAAAAAAAAACCATGATCCCAGCTGGCATCTCAGTAACCAACCGCAGATTATTAACTAAAATCTCAACACTAAATTAGAATACACAAAACAATAAAATCTCAGAGATGGAAAACAAAGATAACATAAATGTTAAGCACATATATGTGCACATTTTTGACATATTAAACATAACATGTTTATGAATATTTATACATAATATAATATGTTAAATATGTATAATTAACATATATAATATGTTAAAGCTCATGGGTTTGTTCACCTTAGTGCAGCATGTGGTCAAAAATGATAATGGTGTACACGTTTTGGAAACCTGGAACTGTCAAGAGTGTGCTGGGAAAGGCCTCTATTTTCAAAATCCATCACAGGTCAGCTATGTGCATGGCTTATGTGAGTGTATACTTTTGACAGGCTGCCCTGGAATACTAAAGAGCAAAGCAAAGAAATGTCAAAAGTCTGACCGTGTATTTTTGTCTCCTTGCATATAGTTAAAAATTGGCCCGCAAACAGACCTAGGGCGAGTGTTACACAGTCTGCAATTAGGAAGTGTCAAGCAAGCAGAGAAGTGGAGGAAGAAATACAGTAACTGTAAACATGTCTGACATGCAAGCTCAGTGTGTGGGAATTACCCAGCTTTCACATAGGAGGCTCGAGATATGATGCTGTCTTTGAAGTGTTGTGAACTTGCTGACACACAGCTGGGTTGCTATTTCTTGTTATCCAGCTCTATAAAGATAAAGCACAAAGCCTAGAAGATCTGTGGCCATGGCAGAGAAGGACAGGAGGACTGGGCTGAGTTGGGACACTAGGGCAGCAACTTCCCTGTAATGTGAGTTCTTCAGAAGCATATAGTCAAAGATCAAGAAGTCAAAGAATCAGCATCTTTGTGCTTAAAAAAAATACTTGAACTCTGCAAACATGCCATAAGCTCTTCTGCATGCATTCCCTTGAACCAGTCAGGTGATCATTTTCAAGGTTGACTATAGCTTCCTTGATGCTTCATTTCCCAAGAAAACCAGAGAGACTGGGTGAGAAGAAGGAGAGAGATAGGGATGTAGTATATTATTATTATTATTATTATTATTATTATTATTATTATTATTATTATTTCTATGAATGATTAAGTCAAACAAAAAAATCAGTAAGGTAGAGAATACGACTCAGCAGTTAAGAGTGCAAACTGCTCTTTAGAGGACTTCAGTCTAGTTCCTAGTACCCAGGTCAGGCATCTCAGATCCGCCTGCACTGCAACTTCAGACAGGAGAATCATAAGCTCAGCATAGACTGAGCGCCAAGGTACTCTGGGCAACCTTTTTATGAAAATAAAGAATCAAAGAGAGTTGGGGATATAGCTTGGTGGTAGAGCTGTTACTTAGTATGTGAAAGGCCCTAAATTTAATCCCAAGTATCCCCCAGACAAGTAATAAAATGGATAAATAAAGAAAGACACCAGGAAGTCTCTGCCCCAGGCTTCACATCTCTAGCCTTGTCTGCTTGTAATTAATCACAAGAACCTGGTCCATTAAAGTCCAGAGGAGCCCAAACAAGCATGCTGAAGCCTCTGAAGTAAACCACCAATCACTGCAGGAGAGGCTTCTGAGCCAATAAAGAGAAAACAAAAATTGGCAGTCACAGTTAATTAGTTGGGGGGAAAAATCAATTTAATTTGAATCCTCAGTAAACACAGCACTAATCTTCAAAATATAAGAAGCAAGTATGCAAGTGTAAACCCCCTCTGCCCTCCCCCACACACCATTCCTTCTTTCTCCCCTAACTGCACTCTTGAAATGCTAGATAACTAAACTGGTCTTTTTGAGACCCCCCCCCCCCCCACCTAGCCCCTGCTAGGATTCTTGTAGCAACAGAAGCTCTATCTTTCACTGCTGTTTGACAGCCAGTTGTCAATCTCTTCTGAGGCGTCTCTTCCTCAATCTTTGATTCTTGCTCTTCATTGAGAAACTTCTAAAACATCAATGAACACCTGTAGGCATAAGACTTCTAAACTCTCAAGGACCATGAACCCTGGCGAAGTCAATACCATTGTGGAGAGTTGAGTGCTATATTTTTCTTCCTAATAACTATATGTAAAATGTAGACATGGGTATAACTGGTAAAGAAACAAAAGAGCCCAGCGCATCTCATCACAGGAGTGTCAGAATGGCAGTTCACTATTTATCACACCAAGCCTTATATGCATTGTGAGGACCTGAGCTCAGGTCCTCGTATTTGTATGCCAAGTGCTTTACCCACTGAGCCACCTTCCTTGCCCAGATACTTTCTTATCTCCATAGTTCTAACAAAGATAGACGCAACTTTAATAGATATCAGTTACCCAACTACGTCTGGGGCTGGAGAAGTGACTTGGACATTAAGAGCACTTGCCGAGGAACCCAGTACCCAGGTCAGATGACTTACAACAACCTGTAATTCCATCTCCAAGGGTGTCCAACACCCTCTTCTGGACTTGGATGGCACTGCACTCACAGGAGAGCAACTTCCCACCCCTACCTCCCATGAACACACACACACACACACACACACACACACACACACACTTTAAAACAATAAAAATAAATCCTTTTAAAAACCATACTGGTAGTCTCTATTTTTTAAACTGCTTGTAAATGCAGATACACACACTATGGTACCATGTGAGGAAGTCAGAACACAACACTGAATGTAAGTCCTTATCTCCTATTTTGTATGAGACAGGGTCTCTCATTGTTCACTGTTGTACTTTGCAAGCTAATTAGCCAAGGATCTTGCAGGGCATCACCTGTCTCCAACCTTAATTCATCATAAGAGTGTTAGAATTACAGGTAGCCACTATGTCAAGCTTTATATGCATTGTGGGCATTGAACTTAGGTCCTCACACTTGGGTGGCAAGTGCTTTACCCACTGAGCCATCTCCCCAGCCCAAGCAGTCTACTTCCATAGTTCTAAGACTGGCCAAGGAGATAATAGATATCTTCTTGCTCTCATTTGTATGAGATTTAATAGTCTTGTTTCTATAGACACACTCTCTCTCTCTTCAGCAGTATTAAAGAACAGTAATCTATTTTATCTACCTGGTCTGTATTTTATTCGCAATTTAGAAAGCTACCAACAGTAGTTTGGGGATAGTAATATAGGTTTTAAAAGTCTATGCTACCAAAAAAAAAAAAAAAGGCAAAGATTGAAAGTGTCAACCATTGGTTATGAAGAAATTGTTCATCCTTGACATTATAAACAAAAACAATATCTAAAAGCTGAAAGTAAAGTATAACTCAATAACAAACATTTCAAATCCCATGACTGCTGGCTGACATAACACACTCAGTCAATTACAGTGTCTATGTCCACCTCTGTGTATTTACCAAATTAGTTTGAAACCATGTCCCATTTCTTATGGTTTGACAGAAATGTCTACTTACAATATATCTTTATCTTCTGGCACCTAGCACAGTAATATAAATAAATTTCTGGCACTTCATTTGTCATAAAAACTAATATGTAACAAAACAAAAATAGAAAGGTAGAAAAGACTTGAGAAAGCAGAGGGTGACATAAAACACAAATTCAAATGACATGTGGCTTTTTCTCTGGCCCTGTTACTCTAGCACAGACACTTAATTTTCTCAGCTGGAAAGCCAAATCATTATGGCAACTGCTATACATTACCACTGTTGTGAAGATTTAAAGAATAATATTATTAAGTAGCCCATAATCAAATGAGATGGCATTATCTTAAACCCAGTATTGGGGCTAAAGAGATGGTGTCTTAGTAAGGGTTTTACAGATACCATGACCAAGGCAATTCTTATAAGGACAACATTTAATTGGGGCTGGCTTACAAAGTCAGAGGTTCAGTTCATTCCCATCAAAGCAAAACATGGTAGCATCCAGGCAGGCATGGTACAGGAAGAGCTGAGAGTTCTACATCTTCATCTGAAGGCTGCTAGCAGAATGCTGGCTTTCAGGCAGCTAGCATGAGGTTCTTAAAGCCCATATCCAGTGGTACACATACTCCAAGGCTACACCTATTCCAACATGTCTACACCTTCTAATAGTGCCACTCCCTGGACCAAGCATATACAAACCATCACAGATGGCTTGGTGGATAAGAGTGACTGCTGCTCCTGCAGAAGGTGAGAATTAATGTCCCAGAATTCACATTGGCTAGCTCACAACTGCCTGTAACTCCAGCCCAAGGAACCTGATAACTTTTTCTGGACTTCATAGGCAACCATACATCACTGTGCATACCAAAATACAGACACATATTACATGAAGAGAAAAAAAGAAAGAAACAGAGTGAGAGAATGAGAGAGAGAATGCATATGTAAAAAAAAGTAAACAGTATCCTGTTTTTCTCTAGCTAAAATGTTGACTAAAGCCAGTGAGATGGGTCAGTGGGTAAAAGTGCTCAAAGTCTCATGGCCTGAGCACAACTTCTGGACCTCACATGATAAAAGAAGAGAACTTGCAGCCCCAAGTTGTCCTCTGACCTCAGCATATACGCTGTGACCTCAGCATATACACTGTGACCTCAGCATATACGCTATGGCATTTACATTTGCTCATATTCAAATAAATAAATAAATAAATACCACAAAAATCATTTCCAATAATAAATGATGAGAAAATGGATAAAGGTACCAAAATAAGCACTTTTAACATTCGACAGGGAAAATGCTAAGTTAACATTTACCTAGGAGGATGAAGCAAAGATCTGGGCCTTCTAGAATCAGTTTGGAATAAGCCCTCATGTAACCTATTTTATATCTGAATAATGTGCACACTTCAACAACTTTCTTTTATGTGCACAGTTGACCTTCTAAGACTGTCAGCCATCAAAATCAAGAAAAATATTGAAAGTCCAAAGTGAAGGGACCCTGACACCAAAGCTCAGCTGGGAAAGGAGTCTCACCTGTCTTCAATTCAGCACCATACAACCATTCTGGGACTGGAAGATATGGATCTCATAGAATGAGTAGACATTTGATCTCTCTATAAAGACTACTACACAGTTAGTAAAAATCACTACCTAAAGAGATCCAAGGTCTTACTTGCCAGGATGACAAGAGATTTCTTTCTGGACTATCTAAACAGAAAAGTAACAAATTTTAAAAGTAAGTGAACAAAAATTATCTTCAGAGATTTTAACAAAGTTCTGTTTATAAATGAAGTCCAAACATATTTCAAATAACATATAATAACCTACTTTGTTGAGTCAAAGGCATTTCACTTAGAGATCTGCAGAAAGATGGAGTAGAACCAGCATTAGATGACGAAACTCAAAACCACTCAGCACCATGTCATAGAGATCACAGAAGAGCTGAGAATGGCAATCAGAATGTAATTTTTTGTCACAGAAGTTGAATTTGCATATATAAAGCTTGAAAATTAACCTGCTAATTTTAGCCCTACTGATACTGTATTGTGTAAAGTCTTAAAGGGACCTCATGAGAATATACTGTACTATATTAACTCCTTTTAACTCTAGGAGTGGTGAGACCATGCTACAGTGCCCACGTTGAAGTCAGAGAACAACCTAAGATGTTGTCCCTTACTTTCCACCTTCTTTGATGTATTTTCTTGTTTGCACCTATATACCAGTTGTCCCATGAGCCTCCAGAGATTCTCCGGTCTTTGTCCATCTCACTGCATAAGTGCTGAGATTATATATGCAGGCTACTGTGTCTGGCTCTGTGTGGGTTCAGAGGATTCCTATTCAAGTTCTCATACTTTCATGGCAGCTGTTTTACCTGCTGAGCCATCTTCCCAGCCCAATATTTTCTGTTTAAGTTTCAGTATTGTTTATAAGTAGGGCATTCATGAAAGTGAAAATACATGAATCTAAAAGCTTATTTAGAAAATATAACATGCAAATGTATCATTCTATCTTCAAGGTATTCAATAACCACCAGGCACTCTGATTAAATGTGGTGCAATATCAAGGCAATCAGCAAAGTTTACAATTAGTACCTTTTATCCCTTTACCAAGGACATTAGGTGGAATCCAGATTTGACCACTGCAGTTCAGGAGCCACTTTTGAATTTTCATTGGACAATTAATAGAATTCTCTGTAGTGGTAAAGAAGATGTGACGGTGCAGACAAGCCCATGAAAATAACACAGGGGCCCCTGAGTGTTGCTGAGTTCTCCATCACTCTTTCCAGGATCCAGAGGCAGAGCTGACTTGGAGCTCTGAGGGGCTCTTCTTACTACAATGGAACAGCAGTGTGATGGTTCAGGAGAACATTAAGAATAACATTGCAGATGGTGCTGCAATTAAGCTTCTGTGCGCACATCTGAGAACTCAGGGGCATATGTATGCCCCACATCCATGATGCTGTTATTCTGATAGTGAAGCATGCCAAGGACCCTTCAAAGATGAATGGCTAAGCAAATGAGGTAGACCTACAATGAGTTTCTACGCACTGTTGAAAAGGAAGGAGATACTAGCGTCTGGAAGTACAGAGCAAGACTGAGAACATTCTATCGCATGAAATAAGCCAGTCCCTGAAGAATAGATGCTGTAGGACTACACTTACCAGAGCAACTAGAGCTGCCATATTCACAGTGGGAGAAGACAGCCTGGTGGTTAATGAGGAGGGAGGTGGGGGGGAATCATTGTGGGGGTTCAGATCAGCTTTGCAAGACAAAGAGTTTCAGAGATGATTGACGGTGATGCTAACACAATAGATGTCCTCCCTGCTGCTGATCTCTGATCTTAAAGTTTTCTTAGTGGGGACCACCAAAACAGATCAGCAGATAAAGGTACTTGCTGCCAAGGCTGATGACCTGAGTTTGGTTCCTAGAATCACATAGTAGAAAGAGAGACTGACTCCTGGACTCTAGCAAGTTATTCTCTTAAGTCATTTCACACACACACACAGACACACACACACACACACATATGTACACACATACACACATATATACACACACATACGCACACTGTTTTAAGACGGGAATATGTGCTACAAAGGTTTTAACAAGCAACTCTTTCCTCTTCAAATCACATGATCTGTACATCCTCTGCCTGTCCAAATTAACCTTTTGCTCTGAACTAAGAAGATGAGGCTCTACTGAATTTAATGAAAATGATTTTTTCCTCCCCCTTAGGTTTTCCCTCCATTCTTTCAAGCAAACACATCTTTCATGAACATACAATGACTAGCATAACCTAGCAAGGACAGTGACTTGAAATCCCCTAAGAACTCAGCATACATGTATTGGTTCCTAAATATGTCTCAAAGATAGGCTCTCTCCAGCAGTAACAATAGCTGGCACTGGAGTGTTAGATGTATTTACTCCACTAAACCAGGTGCTCCCTGATCTGCACTTACAAACCAGGCTTCCGTATGGTGAAAACATCCCTAGTGTCCTCAGAGTTCTTGAGTTCTTGCTAGAGGTGGTCCTTTGCATAGCCACATGTCAGTATGGATTTTAGAACTGAGCTTGTAATATTTTAAAGAACGAGAACTTGCTTTATGCAGTATAAACACCCGAAGGGCAACATCCTAGTCTCAGGGAAGGGAATTATTTATAAGTAGGGTTGCCTTCGTAATGTTGATTTCAAGTTTATTTTTCACGAGACTTGAGAATAAGTGTGAAATGATGTAGAGACACTTTGAGCATCTCTAACTGATATATTCATGGGGGAAAGAACTTTATATTCCTGACTTAATTTCCCCAGAGCACAAGTTTGATGTCCACTGATTAGCCAATCAAAGATCTCAAATATATACCAAGCTCTTAGTATTTACTATAGGTATTGTTTCTCATGCTAAGGTCTCAAGTGTGAGCTTGGTTTTTGGAAGCTGACTCGTAGCAGAAAGTGGCTATCACCTTTCTGCCATCTCGAGAGCCATATATCCTGACATGAGACTTTGTTTTCAACAGCCTACAACAGCTGAGCACACTCTGATAAACATCTTGCTTATCCCACATATCTTGTTTTGCAGTTTAGAGCCCACAGCTGCAAAGCGCACGTGGTATCCATGCCTGCAAGGCATGCGGTGCACATGCTATCCACGCCTATAAGGCATATATCATATCCACACCTGCAAGGCACATGATATCCATGCGCCTACAAGGCACGTGACAAAGTGTATAAATACCCCGAACCTCCCTTCAGAGAGGGAGACAATAAGAGAAGAGATAACGATAAGAGACAAAAAGAGAGAGGAGACAATAAAGAGACACAATAAGAGAGACATGAAGAGAGACAATAAACGAGAAATGAGACTTGATCAGAACCTCTGTCTTGTCTCCATTCTTCGTGTCCCTTGCTAGGCCCTGACCCTCGGACCAGAGCAACAGAGCAGGCCGAGACATTTTGGCCCCAAAGCATGGGGCAGAAAGGTCTGCAGCACAATGGCCGCCAAGCTGGGCAGCCTGGGCCTCAACACTTGGTCAAATCCTACTTGGCTGGATATTATATTCTAATCTTGAACAAGGCACACATTCAATAACCTGGGAGAGATTTATGAAGTGGAACTATGTCGGGCCATGGAAGGGTATTCTGGTTCTTGGGTTGTGGGTTCAGCCACGCCCCCAGAACCCAGGCTCCTGACAAGAGGTCTGATCTCCATTCAACCTGTGCCCTTCAGTCATGTAGGACACAGGTGGAGGGCATGATACAGGCCTCAGGCCCTAGAGAGATTTACATACTAATGAGGTACCTGAAGGCCAGAGGGTGGAGCCAATTAAGCATTCCTCCCCATCCCCTCCCCCCTCTTTCCCTCCCTATTTAGCTCAGGTCTGCCCTGGGTTTTTGGGGGGGATGCATCCAGATCCATCCACCATCCGTCCGTCATGCCAATAAACCCATTTTGGAAACCCAAGGACTTTTTCATGTGTTGGGGCCATGCTGTGAGGAGCCGTGAAAGGGCCTTTAGTGAGCAGCTGGGCCTAACTTCCATCTGGAGGAACCCAGGGCATTCCCAGCCAACTACACACAGCATGGCATGAGGAACCCTTTGGTTCCCCAGCCATTTTTACCTACAGAACTATACTGTGATACTCTCTACATATTTTAGAAGTCTAGGATTTTCTTAAAGATAGATATTTGAATTGTGGGATATTCCCTCATCTACAATGCAGTTCTGTTCCCACACTGCAAATCTCTTTTTCTCATATCCTATATCTCTTTAAATCTGAGGTGACAAAAGTAAGTGCAAACCCCATTTTTCTGCACACTTTCCTTCAGATAGCATCTCAAGAACATAGACACTCCGCATTGCCTAGTGAAGAGTGGCACTCACCACTCTGCTTTGATGCAGGCTCTTGCTTATGTGAAAGCACAGTCAACTCCACCTTCCTCTTCAATTCATGTCTAGGATCTAGCTGTCTGTTTGCTGGGATTTCTCAGCCTGTAGAATCCTTGCTTGTTGACACACGAACAGTTCTTCAGAAAGTCTTGCATACATTGTGCTATTTGTTCTGCTCCATGCTTTGCCTATGAGGGGTTCAAAAATGTATTCTCTATGATGTTAAATTTGTAAAATAAAGACTAGATGATAAATTGCCAAAGAACCACTTATAGTATTATAGTATCTAACTTAGCCAATAAAATTCATCCATACAGATCTGAAGACACAGATCAGTAGGTAGAGTACTTGTCTACAATGCACAAGTCCCTAGGATCTAACCCAGCACCTCATAAAACAGAGATGATGGAGCATGCCTGAAAACCACCATCCATGAAGTTACAGATTGCCTTATCCACTCTCATGATATTCCACACAATACTGCTTCTGACCAAGGAATTCACAGCTAGAGAAGTGTGGCAGTGGGCCCACAATCATGGAAAGCACTGGTCCTACCATGTTCCCCAACATCCTACAGAAGCTATCCTGATAGAAAGATGGAATGGCCTTTTGAAGATAACAAATACAACAGTTACAGCACCAATTAGGTGGCAGCAACATAGAAGACTGGAGCAGGGTTTTTCAGAAGGCAGTATACCCTTTAAATCAGTGTCTAATATATAGTACAGTTTCTCCCATAGTCAGGATCCATGGGTTCAGGAATCAAGGGGTGGAAAGGGAATAATTTCACTTACTATCACACCTAGTAACCCACTAGGAAGTTTTTTGCTTCCTGCTCACACAACCACAACCCTAAGTTTTAGGGTCTAGAAGTTTTGGTTCCAGAGAGGGGAGTGTTCCTGCCAGGAGCCACAACAGACATTCCATTGAACTGGAAGCTCAGGCTTCCTCCTGGTCACTTTGAGCTTCTAAACACCCTTAAACCAACAGGCTATAAAAGGAATAACAGTGTTAGGAGGAAGTGATAGATCCAGATTACCATGGGAAAACTAGACTGCCTCTTCACAATGAATGTAAGAAGGATTATGTCTGGAGTGCAGGAGATCCATTAAGGCATCTCTTAATACTAACCATGTTCTGTGATTAAAGTCAATGGGAAACTACAACAGCTAATCCAAGCAGGATGACAAAGGACACAGGAATAAAGGTAATGGGTCACTCCTCCAGGAAAAGAACCAAGACCAGCTGAGGTGCTTGCAGAGTGAAAGAAATACTGAATGGGTAGGAGAGAAGGTAGGTATAAATACCATCTAAGGACATGTGATCAGTTGCAGAAACATTATTATTGACATGAGTGCTTCTGTTTTATTTTGTTAAGAATACATTTGTACAGATATTTGTGTTTTCTTTCAATTTCTTTAACATCAATTAAGAGAATATAAATGGTTATTTTATTTAAGTTTTAGATTCTAGAAGTATGTTTCCCAAGGGACATTGGCCTATTCTAAATTTACAATGTGTTTGAAGTTGTATAATAGATAGTTATATTATGTTGGGTGTATTTATGACCTGGTTATTGTTTTCATTTGAACATGAAGTATGATTTGTGTCAACTTGACAAGGGGTAGATTGTGATGGTTATTCTTGTTTGTCCACTTGATTGTATCTGGAATGAACTATAATCCAGAAATGCAAGGTACACTTCTGATCCAATCTTGAGACTGGAAGACACAATCTTTTGATCCAGTTCTTGAGGTAGAATGACTCATGTTCTTAATCTAGATTGATACACACCTTTAATCCAGATCTTGAGACACACCTTTAATCTGGGCTACACCTTCTGCTGAAAGCCTACATAAAGACAATGGAAAAAGGCAGTATTCATTCATTCTTTGCCTGCTTACACTTAACATCTGTTGAAGCCTACTTTTTCAGGATTCCAACTTATACTGAAGACCAGCTGAGACACCCAGCCTCATGACACTGAGCAACTACTTGATTCTTGGACTTTCCATTCACAGCTGGCCATTATTGGGTTAGTTGGACTGCAGCCTGTAAGTCATTCCAATAATTTCCCTTTGTATATATAGAGATTCATTCTGAAAGTTCTGTGACTTTGGAGAACACTGACTAATACACATGTAATCTCAATACTCAGGAGATGGGGCAAGAGGAGGGTAGGAGGCTAAATAGTGAATCTGAAGGCATCCTGGGCTTCAAAAGACAGTCTTAAAACAACTCACATCCACACTGATTTGTATCTATTTAAGAAACACGGACTGTTTCTTAAAGTTATCTATGCATGATCTGTGTAACTGTGGTTTGTCCTTCAAAGGTTCACGGGTTGGAAAGTCCATTCTGGAAGTGGTAGTGCTGAGGTGCTGACCCTTTAAGAGAAGGAGCTTGCTGTCATGTTAAGGCTGTTTACTAGAAATAGGTTTCTCCCAACAATT